>NW_010115343.1:0-38238 GCF_000699245.1 Pterocles gutturalis | reverse complement strand
CAGGAATGCAGTTGTCTCTGCACTTGCCACCAGAATCTTGCTTAACCAGAGAAGTCCTGCCAAATGACATGTGGGAACCCTGCATTCTAAAGCCAGAAGAATTGGATTTAGACATAAGCTTTTAAGTAAAACAGCCTAGGGTATATGCAAACTGCATCTCTGAAAGTAAATTTGGTTTTGATCCTAAGAACCACTCTTAATTAGTGTCAAAGAGAACTATTTCCTTGCAAAAATATTCTTCTGTCTTAAAAATAAAGTTTTTTACATTAAACAGGATTTTTATTACTAGTTTGATGGCCAGACAATAATCACCTAGATATATAAGCAAGTGTGCTATAGCTGACACCACTGTGCCAAAGTTAACCCCCTACTCCCTTCGCCCACAAAAAAAAGGTAAAGAAACAGCTAGAACGAAAAGCAGAATCTCAGAAAGGAACCTTTAAAATGTTTTAAAATAGAAGTGAATGTGTATCCAACATGTTTACTTCTAAAACCAGTACAATTATTTGTAATAGCCACAAGTTCATCATATTTAAATGATAATTAAAGATTAAAGCATACAAGTGTAACGCCACGGGTTAATGTGCCCATTTTACCTCCCTCCCAAGAACATATTCCAACAGAAATCTGCAAAAGAAACTGTTTTCACGGCCTGTTCAAAGGGCTAGGCATTGTGCAGTGTTGAGTGGTTTTCAGTTTGAATAGCAGTATCAGCACACCTGCTGAAACATTCTTCAGTTAATGTTTACTTGGGGAATAAGAGTTTGGGTTTTGGAGTTTCTTGCTATGGCACCACTGAAAACGTAATTTGAACAGGTTACTTCAATAGTACTTTTTCAATGATCTGCATTTGACTGTTGATCTGTTCTGTGCTTTTGTCTGTTGTTCTCGTGTGCTTATCCAAAGTCTTTGTGATTAGCGACTTGCTATTCATAAAACCTGTGAAGAGTTTAGTATAACTAGTGATCAAATGAAAGCATCTTCAAAAACACAGGAACTGTTGTGGCACTGGGTGTAACCTAAAATTGGAAGCTCTTCACTATTATGTATCACTACTTCAGCACATTGATATAACTAAATTCTATACGAAACCTTTATCATACATGAAAAACCCTTCCGTACTCAAGGTTTTATAAAGCTGAGATATTATTTCTGTTCAATGCAGTGCTGACAATAACAGAGCAGTATGATGTATGACTAAGGCAGATGAAAATGAACATCTGAAACAGGCCATGAAAGCTGTGAATTGCTTTCTTGTTCTAAAGAATATATTCAAAGTTTGCTTTGAACTTCCCTCCGCTGTGAATGATGACTGTGAAGAAAATGAAAAAGTCAAGAGAGAGCAAACACAATTCATTTTCTGAACTTACAGCTCCATTGTCCTGAACTGCGCTTTTTCTCCCACCTTTGCTTTAGGAAGAACTACAGCACTAAGGAGAAGTTCCTTTATAGATACGCATGAAAAGTTTGATTCATGGTCACATTCATATCACAGCATTGTCATCTATCCACTGTACATACCAACAAGTAATTTTTAAGTATTTCTGCAGTATTTCAGATTTCTAGGGAAACAAAAAGCACTCCAACAAGTGGTAGACACAGTATTACTGTTAACATACGCAGAAGATGCCTATACATCTGCCAGAGAGACTTAACTTTTTCCTTCCTAGCTCTGATGATACAAACCAATCACACATTCTTCAGAAAGGGAATTTAGTTGCAGGCAAATATGCCAGGCTGATGGCTCTGGAGAAGAACTCTGTTTAAACACAGGCTGATTAGAAGATATAGCAGTCTACTACTCTGCAGCTACTTACTAAGGTGATTCAGCACAGACCAAGAATTAACTCCTGGTTATATCACCCATTCATTCATATTTATGCAGACTAATAACAAACAATTATAACACATAAGATTTTCACATTCCAGATACAACTAGGTTTTCACTTGCCTCACAAATACACACAAGCAAACCTGATAGATACAGACATTTCCTACACATGCCTGGGTCACACAGTAGTGATTTTAAGACACTGAAATCTACTCATCAGAGAATATAGGGGGAAAAGCACAAGACACTTTCAACAGCATTAAGGACATTCCTGTTAATATCCTCAGAGCAGTCCATTTAGACGCTGTGGCCAGGTAAAAATAACATTAGTGTTTTGCTGCCACCTGCAGCTGAAAGAGGAGCGCTTGTTTCTTCAGCAACAGCTCGAGGCCAGTGCTTGTATATGAAGTTATATACTATTTTCAGCTGTTAAAATGATCTCTCCTGGGTTATAATCCATAAATCTGTACAGGTTTTGTCTCACATTACTGAAGAGAACTGGTGAGAAATCCAAAAGGCTGATCTACCTACTGGAGCAATTCATACCAGACTAGGATGAGAATAAATACATGAAAGCTTTGACTGTGAAATGTAAGTCAATTAAGCATGCAACATTCAATACTTGCAGAAAGAATATTTCAAACTGGCCTTAATATTTAATATTTTAAAAGCAGTATTAATAACTGTGGGTATTTTTAAACTTCCAGTGTCGTTATCTGTACATACCATTACAAGCAACGTGACTCATTCAGAAGCTTTATCATCACATTACTGAGGGAACTGTGCAGTACGAATAAACTCTCATTTTTATGCTGAACAAAACTGATTGATGTTCTGGTGAGCAGGGAGCAGACTCCAAGCACCTGAGAGACACACTTGCCTCTGCAGCTGGACTGCTGTGTGCCAACGGGAGAAGAATCACATCCATCCATCATTAGTCTCAATTTATTATCTGTACAGAGAGACTTAATAATGCCTGGGGTATCTCAGCTTGCAAAACTTAAATGTTCCAAGATCCCACAGACAAAAAGTTATTATCGACACATACTCCGCTGTATTGGAGCTAAACTATCCATGAAAACCATTGAAAGTTTTCACGAAGGACTCTAGTGGATACTGGCTGCTATAACAGCTAATGTCACTCTACCCTTCCATTTTTAAAAAAATGTTGTGAATGTTCACGTCAGCATAAAACAGAACATTAAAATGCATATTAAAATCCATACTATAAAAATGCATTAACACTAAGCATAACACTTAAGTATCAGCTGTGTTAACTCATTAAGCACAACCTCTGACTTCATTCGCACGGCTGCGTGCAAGGGAGGCATTAAGAGAGGGTGCTGTAATATTCTCTGCCTCCTTTCAGTCTTCCCAAACAGAAACCAGGAGTAAATAAAAGAAAATATATGCATTTATTGCTGTTCTGTATGTGCAATAACAAACAAGGTAACACAAAAATAGAATTCTGTTTCTTCAGAGCAAGCTATTACCAAAAAAATGGTACAGAAATAAAACCCAAGTAAACATGCTGTAAACGTTCAAGAAGAAATGTGTTAGCTACGTGTTATCATTTCTACACACTTTTAATTTCTTTAACTTTTCATTAATAAAACACTCAAAATATTTCTAGAGCCATCACAAACATACTTGTCACAACTTCTTATGCTTTACTTGTCATCGCAATCTATATAAATAGCGTCTGGAGATTACAGGTCATTCCTGTCCTTGTAAAGATCTATTACCGCCTCCTACCGCAGCCTGATACTTTTATCTGGGTGTGTTATTTCTCAACACTTATTAGCATCCAGAAATCAATCCAGCTGTATATCTGAAATGACACTAAGAGTTAAGACACTTACTCATAGAAATTAAATGAACAACCTCTCACTCATCTTTCAGCGTTGCGTAAAATGTTCCTAATTTAGCTATAATCTTTCAAATAAACAAAGCAATTGCCAAGAAAGGCTCTGAAAGCTGCAGATCAAGTGAAAAACTTTCTGTAACAGATCTACAGCTTTGAACGGTCAGTTCTGACCAGCCTAAATTCTTATACAATGAAAATCATATATACGCACCCACCCATATCCTTATGCGTGTATACATACGTGCTTGTGTACACACAGACATGTATTTAAAAAAAAAAAAAAAAGAGATAAAGATACACCCTAAAACAATGCAGACCCAAGGCATGAACAGCCAAAAAATGAAATAGGGCATACTTTGCATAACTGATCACATATTGCTTCAAGAAGATATAAAAGGCAAAGAATATAAACAGAAATCAATATTAAATCAGAGCAATAGATGAGAAACTGGAAATAAAGCATATTCTCTTTTGAAAAAGTATTTTGTAACAGTAGCATGTGTTTGAAAATTAGCAAAGAAAATGTGTCCAGACATTGAACAATGTGACAGGTGGTATTAGTGCATGAAAGATGAGCATCCTGTGGAGGCCCCAGAAAACGAGCAGGGGACTGCTTAATATTTACTAGTCCGAGTATCCTGTCTGCCAGGCTGGAATAGTGGCTGCCAGTCACTCGCGCTGTCTGCCTCCTCTCCTTCCAGCACCAGAGCTACCAGCTCCGCTACAGCTTCTGAGCTCTCTTGTCAATGTTACTATCTTATAAAGTGTAGCAAACCCCTAATGGCATTATAATTTAATTATAACAAAAAGAAGAGTGATTGTCATGCTGACAGCCCGTGATTGACATGCCCTGGATTTCTGCTGTCAAAGATTTGCACATCAATCAGTAAGAACCCATATGGCATGTGTTTATAACGATCAGAAGTCATTTGATATCAGTATCTTAGCAAAGCTTTGACGGAAATGAAATGAGATCCATCTTCTATATTCCCAAACATCTGAAGTACAATAGATTCACGCAGAGTTCCCAGTAGCTGAGTTAATGCACATTAATGCTGAGATGGGTTTGAGAGCACAATGCTCTAACAACAAAACCATCAGGCAATGTTTGCTTATTAAATTCAGTGAGGATGCCATGTCTCCCCCTGGCACTCCCTCCCGTAGCTGTTCCTATTGATTTTGCAGCTTTCCATTTTATGAAATAATACATCTCCTCTAAATGTGTGTGTGTGCGAAACTCATCACCTCTGGTAATGTCATCAACCATGAATTATTACTGAGCTACATCTAGATCTCTTTCAAATAGTTTCTTTTGGCACTTCACATGTTCACTTCCACTTTCTGTCTGAAGTATTGCAAGATCATCAGCTAAATTTGGAATGCAAGTGGAGAACAATCAGGCTGACAGAAGGATCTGAACATTAGATTCTAGAGAGAAAAATAACTTATGAGGCAGATATCCTTATGGCTTTAAATACCTGGTGTGGTGTTCACTGGGAAACCATTCTGGACGAGTGCCACAAAAACTCACATGAACCCACGCTGGTTTTATTGCAAGTTCCTGATAGCAAAAAAATACACATCTGGTAGTAATCATAGTTGGGCATAATACCATCCTGTAATGCAATTCTGTGAACCCAAAGAGTGCTAAAAAGCGTCTTGACCCTTCTTATTCATGACTGAGGAGGCTGCAAATTTACCCAAGTGGACAGCAAGAGCAAAAAAGCTTTTCTCTCCATAACTGAGTTTCATGTTCTTAATCCTGCCCGCATGCTCACAGATCATATCTGAGCATTCTTGAGCACCGATATTCCAACAACAATAACAAAAAACCCAACACCAAGACTGACTGGCAGAATGACTGTACAACCCCTTCTATTTTTTGGTAATTTCTTCCTATTTTTTTCACACGAAGCCTCTTCTAATGAGTGACCTGCTATAGCTGCTAATGCCAATTTTTCCAGATAAGCTGAGTATTAGCTGCATGTGACATTCAATCACAGTTGAACAGTGTGAAGTACACTCACATTATGTGTGCTACTATCTGGACCACTCATTAGAAGATGGATAGCTGTCAGATTTCCCATGTCTCTCCAGGGATGTAGCTAAACATATGACCAAATGAGTTATCCAGCAGAACAATAACAAACTGAAGCTTTTTTTTGATGGTGAAACATTAAAAAGTGTTAGAACTGGGGGAAAAGGAATAATAATAAAAAAAAAAAAAGAACTAAGAAAAAGCCCAAGTTGTCTCTGCTCTAACTGCCAAGTCTCTGTTGTCTTGCTTGTATCAGCTACCTGCATTTCCTGGATGGTCCCTTAATGAAGTAATTGGTTCATCATTTTTAAGTCTCAATGCTATGTGCCTGGACAAGTTTTGCTTTTGTATATACGTAATTCCTTCATCCTTTTACTGGCTTTAGTGCAATTCAACAGTGACTCAGTTTATGAAGAAGAGATGCAGAGTTGTAGTTTGGATAAGAATTAACCGGCTATCCAGTAGCAGCAAGTTTTCCCTTCCTGCACAAAATGCTTTTTCACTTTAGTACACTGTTCTTCCATTGTGACCCTAATCAAATAAACTGATGAAAGTCAACATCTGTAATTCAGGAGGCATTTGATCACCGCCTTTCCTCCGCATTTGAACCGAGGGGTTCTTTTACAAGATAACTGCCCTCTCCCAGGGTGGTATACGTGACTACCCAACTCCTGTTGTTACAACAGACACGCTTAAACCACCTATTGTGTGTACGATCCATAATTGTATTTGTGGTTTTGTTCCGTACTGTCTCCTGGGCTGTGAGCTCATGCCTCTCCTAATCCTCTTTAAATGAATGACACACAGTTCTAAGGCCCAGAGATCTTGTTACCAACAATTACCAATTTCTGCCGTTTTACAACACTTAAGGAATCAAACATACAAAGAGGATATTAAAGATCTTTCAAATACATGAATCAATAAGTCACATTGGATTAAAAGAATTTATCGGCAACCCTTTAATAAATCTGGAAGCATTAAAACTAAGAAATATTACAGTGACCCCAGGTTAAGTACAATAAGGGAACATAGATGATGAAATATGGGAGGCTGGAAGTGTGCTAGGTTGTCCCCCTCCCCCTTAATCTTGTACCACACTTATTATTTTCATTGTGTTGGTACAACATGAAATGTTCACAGTCCATGGAACTAATTAAAGCAAAAAGCCTACTTTTCATAGCAGAAAGACTTAAGAAATTTGAGATAGCTGCATCCCTGCAAGGCCTGGTTCTAAAGCATTTTGGTCACTAAAAAAAAAAAAAAAATAGTATTCCCCTGCTACCAGCCCCAAACAGCTTTATTTCTATTATTTACAAGTTTAAAATGCACTATATGAAGGAACCCCACATATTCAATCATTGCTTGCTTAGACATATACCTGGCAACTAGCAAGGAAAAGAAAAGCCCCTCGCCACCACAGTTATACCTGCAGGGATAAAGAGGAAAGGAACTTTACTAATACCAAAGTGACCCTGTGGCACTTTTCTCCTTTATCAGTTTGATAACCCAGTAAGTCTTCTCTTGGCATATTCTGGGTGATCTCACCTGACAAACAGACTCTGTTCTTGTTCCTCAAGTATCAGCAGGTGACAAATCCCTTGAGTTATTACTGCAACCTATCACATCAGTTTTTTTTTTAAAAAGTAGTTTCACTAAACTCTTCCTAGTAAATGTATTCACTATGCTGCACCCAAAAGCCACGGGGCAGCTGAGAGCAAGCATCCCTCTATATAGAATGTTCACATCTAAGTATGAGACAGACTCTGAGAAACTGGAGCAAGAAAAAGAAAGCTGAAAGGGGGGACACCATAGCAGCTTGCCAGTATCTACAAGAAGGTTACCAAGAAGATGGAGCCAAGCTCCTTACTGGTGTGCAGCGAGGGAAGACAAGAGATAGTTGGTCATAAATTAAAACAAGGGAAGTTCTGACTGGATATAAGGAAACACAACAAACAAAAAAAAAAATCAGTGAGAGGACAAGCAAGCAGTGCAACAGGGGCCAAGAGAGGTTGGGAGATCACCCTGCCTTGAAAGTTTTCGAGATTGGGCAAAGTCCCAAGCATCCCGGTCTGAATTAAATCCTGCTTTGAGGAGAGGTTGGGCTGCTGATCTCCCAAGGTCTCTACCTGAATAAAGCTGTTCTGGGCCAGGCTAAACATCACCTGAACCCATAAGACCATTCTTCTGAGAATGGCCTGAAGTGACCAGGAAGACCAAAAAAATCAGGAGAATTATAATGACCCAGAGCCCAGGTTTCACTTTATGGATTTTCAGAGTTGGTAGATTTTTTTTTTCTTTATTAACATCTTGTTTTCAATTCATGAAATAACTCAATCAATCTTGTTGCAGAGCTTTCTTCCATGAGTATTTCTAATTGCTTTTGGAATCCATTTATGTACAAGGCACATGTTACAACCTGTTTCAAGGAGTCGCAGTTTAATTCAACAATGCATGAAAAGTATCACAGTCTTTCATAGACATCAAACGCTTCTCATTCATTGTTGAACTCATCTTTTTTTTCTCATTAGAAACCCTTTTTTTCTTAATATTTACAAAGTAATCAAAACATAATCAAGTTTGAAATGATAACTTTGAAAGAAAGGCAGCAGTGATAAAATCACTTTTGGATCCACATTAGTAGATCTTTATTATCTGTTCAGAAGCTCATGCAGGAGGGCAGAATAGTTTCGGATTTGGTGTTGTATGCACTTTCATGTTTTGAATATGTTATTTCTCATTATGACAGTTTCAGAGATGAGAGGTTAACAATAATAAAGGGCTGCCCTCGCTTGTCTTTCAACAGCTATTAGATGCTCTCCTTCTGAACATTTGTAGTAAATTTAACTTCATATTGTTACAAAATGAGACTCCTCCCAAATCTTTCAACATGCGTTTGATTCCCTCTCAGTGAAAAAACTGTCCTTCCTCTCTGCCACTGGATACATGAGAAGAAGTGAGCTTAATTTGCAGCAAAGATTAAGGTTGCATCTAGGAAACCTTTCCAGCTCTAAAGGCAGTGCAACACTTGAGCAGGCTGCCCAAGCAGCTTATAGAATCTCTTTCAGTGAAGATTTTAAGATGACAAACATTTGACAGAGATGGGCTAATTATATTTGATCTTGTCTCTGTATAAGGGGCCAAATTAGAATGTCTGTCTAGTCTCATCCTTCGATGATTTCTGTGATTGATGGATTCTTTTTCAAATTTTAGCTTCTGTGCATTCCGCAAACAATACATTTACTTCAAACCACTCCAATCACTTGCTCATTTGTAAACACCCTAATACCTAAGCAAGAGCTGGTGCATGCCATGCAAATTCTAAACATGTCTAAAGAGGTTTTATGCAATTCCAGTAAATCACAGGGCTTTTTGTCTTTTTATTTAAAGATAAGTATACCACTATAATTTTATCTTATTCTCTTTTTAAAAGTGGTCTAAATATGCTCCTCAGAGATTTACCATTCATGCACAGATCAATACAGTCCAGGACACTAGAAAGACACGTTTTTAAAATCTGGTTACAGAAACAACGGCATTTACTGGGCTCACTTATTCTACTAGCCTGAGTTTCTTTTAAATGAGTATGGCCTATAACTTGGCATAAACTATATATTACAATACAAGTGATTTTAAAAAGTTTTACTCAAACTAGATAATTTGGGACAATCACTTTTGTTACTTTTGGCTTTTTTTTTCTTTTTTTTAAGAGAGCAGTGAAAGTATAATATTTACAAAGTCTGCTCTAAAAAAGGTGGCCTTGATAGAGAAAAAGGAAACATTATGTTCAATTAAACCTGTAGAACCAGCTTTAAACCGGGATTTTCACAGTTGCTGAAATGAGAAATCTTCTTGAAAATGCCATCATCAAAATGACTACATTTGTGTGTATTTTCAGACCACTAACAGTTACATCACAGAGGCAAAATGGGGCAAGAACCAAATGATAAACTGACCTATGAAGTTCGTTGGTAGTTTCAACAATACATCCAATGTTACTTTAACATATTTTTAATAGAATTTCAGCTAAACACAAAACCCTGTATATTATATATAAACCTCCACTGGGAAAAATACTCAATTACTTTCTGCATGCATAATGACACTACATAATAATCTTAAACCTATATACAAAAGGAATTTAAGTTTTTAACTGGGGATTGAGTCACACTTCATCAGTATCATATTTACACGAACTCAGCCAAACACAAGTGAAAGTTTTACTGTCAAATTACTTTGCATGTTCTGTTATTAATCCATACAAACTCCACTGAGGTAGTCCCCAAGGCACAATCAGTTTTCACATGTTGTGAAGAGTGTTTAAAATCTCGGCTAAATGGATTTGCCAAGGTATGGATTTTGTCCTATGACAAGTTTGAAATTTGTAACACAATTAAAAACAAGCTGTAGTACCAGATACCAGCTTTAAAGATGACAGAGAGGTAATGCAGGATATTAAATATGTGAACATTATGTATCTGTATGATTTCTGTATAGATGTATATTACAGATTTGCAAATATATCCATTGTAGAAATTATATAAATCCTTACTACGAATACTGTTTTATTCTTATTTGAAGCTGCACGTTCCCAAAAGGCATTCATTGAGAGTGAAGCCCCATCACGCCAGGTGTTGTCTAGATAAAATGAAATGGGCTTTCGAGGGTTTGCTGTCTGGACAGACAAATCAGACAGGTCCTATCTCTGTTAATGGATTTATACACCCCATAGATAACCGATACAACAACAACAAACAATACAAGCACTCACGGCATGGGGCAGCATCGTAAGCCTGCGTACCACTATAAATGTTTAACATGTATTTCTATACAGCAACAGTACTTTTTAGCTCTTTAACTACTATAAATAATCAGAGGGATGCATGCATGGGAATTTAAGGTCTAAAAAGTAAGTGAATATGAGCTATTCTTAGAGAAAGTCACATAAAACTGAACGTTTTAAAGCCATAAACTTCCCAGTCTATTAGAAATAAAGCACATTTGTATTTTAAGAGGTTTTCCAAGTGCAAGTGTGATTTACATTGTTCAGACACTTACAGTTATTATTCATTGCCGTGAAGCAATGCCCAGGAGAATGGTTTTACGTGATTCATCTTATACTTGCACCAGTTCTGTACTCTCTGTTTACACCTGTGCATATGGCAGAGTTTTTGTGGGGGTTTTGTGGGCTCTTTTTCCTAAGCCGTATTTTCCCTCTGAACTACCTAAACAAACACTATACCCCTTATTTTACAAATATCTGCCATTCTTACAGAATATTTGATATATTCTCTGTGTTAGCTTAAAAAAATTCCATATAGTAGTCAAGAACTATCAAGGTCATTTCCTTTAGATGAGTTATGTTTTGACCGGGTTTTTCGGTTTTTTTACTATGGCAACATATGGCCAATCAGAATAAGAAAATCCCATCTGTTTGCAATTGGTTTCAGCTACTATGTTTTAGTCTGCTTATAATACTTTGCATTCTAAGCTAAGTGGAACTTAAGCTAAAGATTTTTTTTTAAGGTTTTTCATTCTATACTATTACCAGAATCAGAATAATTGCATTTGTATAAGATCTATAGTTCTGTAAAAGATAAAAGCGCGGAGGAAGTTACAAACCCACCTACAACTGTAAGTGTCTTTAATATTTATATTCTATCCCAATGCAGTGTTCATTGTGTTGAGATCAATAATTGACTCACGCTATGACTTAAAGCATTTAGAGGAAATAGTTTACAACAAAGCATGACTGCTTCTGGTATCGAAACTACCTGACACTGGACTTGTCCAACCAGCTCTGAGTGAAATTCCTCTCCCATCATGTCTCAGGAAAACTTCCTGCTAAACAAACACCTGGGTGGGGAAAGTAGCTGGATGAACCAGGGCTGCTAGCCTAGCCTATATTTATTTTTACTGGATTACTTATAATCCATATCATTGCTTCTTTTTAAAACTCTTCCATTTATAAATCCTTAGAAACTTTTAGTACAACATATCACCACCTTTAAACACAGCTAGGCTGCTTTTAAAAAAACACCACAACAGCAGCCACTGTATGATCAAACAGTATACTGAAATTTTTAAAAAATGAGGGCAATACTTATTATACCTAAGCTTATATTCACTACATGGTATATTATGTGCCTCTATACCTTCTGAAGCAAGCAACCAAGTGGTATACCAGATGCTCTGAAAGGTGACTTATGAGGTTGTTATACTTGCTAGGCATCAACCTGAACAAGTTGCATATTCACAGGACAAGGAAGTCTTTAAGATTAGTGTCTGATAAGGGAGTAAATAAACCGAACACCAAACAGGAATAATAATCTAAGCATTTAAGTTATTAAACCTACTGTGTATCAAATCATCTCACCACTGTGTATGATGAAAACTTTTGAAAATAAACACCTGATAAATCATTCATGGAGACACACGGTTAAATATAAACTTATACAATGTACACAACCAAATGAAAATTTCAGGACAGATTTATTAGCTTGTGGATGTTCCTAATTATTTGAAAAACTATAGTCTTACTACCAATAGCAACAGCAATCTGTAATAAGACTCTAAATCTCAGAAAAAAAGAAGTCACTTGTTGAAGAAAAGAAGAATAAAAAGAGAGAGAAAATTAAACCAATGTAGCAATGTAAAGCAAACATATGGTGGGCAAGGGCAGTGGTCCCTTGCATCAGCACTGTTCTCCTGTCACTACCAACAAGGCTTACTATAGGTATAAACTCAAAGATACAATGCAGAAGGCATAGCAGAAGGAAGGCAGGGGAAGATTTATTGCATTCAATTACTTTTGTTTAAAAGTTTCCTCTGGGGCACAAGCACATAATATATTGTACTTTCCATTACCTGGTGCAAATGTAAAACATACCTGAAAAAACACATTTCATGCTTATAACATATTAAAGCAACAAGTAAAATGTCATGGCATGAGTTTGATAGATTAACTGCCAGTTATTGATGTTGTACTATATTAGTTAACAGCAAATTAATATCATCAGGCATATTTCCTCTCCTATACCTAAAAAATATTAGTATGGAAACAGAGATTCCCATAAATTCTTATCACTAGATTCTAGAATAGGGCTTTTAATCTAACTTGGGACAAGATAAGCAGCAATTTATACATTTGTTTGCAAACATATTACTCATGTTCAAAATCTTTTCCACCTCAGTTACCTTTAGTAATTTAGTGAATTATTATACTATAAGCCCAAAAACCTACAGGTGTGTCCCCACGATTTTTTCACTGTGATACTGATTCTACTTGACACACACACACATTTTTGTACTTTATGAAGTAGCTCTTACAGAGCATTTCAACAAATTGTACTGAGTTTATGACAACCGTCCCTACTATAAAAGGCAATCAGAATATTTCATCAACACCTTTAATTTAAATTGATATAGCTCTGTAGACTCACTGTTATTCAAAATAGAAAGAACAGAAAACCAGCATGTTCTTGTATAGACCTTATATCACCACACTTATTTAGTATACAGCCTAATCACCTGGAATGTCCACTCACCTTATTTAATTTTTGTTTTGTCTTCCACATTTTTTTTCAAAGCAAGGAAAGCAATGAAATAAATAGAAAGCAACTTGATGCAAAAATCATATGCAAACTAAAGTCTAAAATGTTATCATGTTGAACATATGGCTACGTCCAGTCTTTCATGCTCCGTATTCCACATGCTCCACTGGATGCACATTTCAATTACAACTAATTGCAATAAGCGACACATTGCTACATGCCTTTCCCGGCTCCACCTTCAGAATAAAACTGCAGACACATTTGTTTTGGCTAAAACGCTTCAACTTCCATTCAGACACCACTTCCAATGAAAATGAAGCTTGTTTTAATATATGGTGGCCAAGTCCTGAGAAACTCCAGCCGTACCCATGAGCTGGACACATCCCTGGTGTTGCTGTAAGTCACGCTTTCCCTAAAAATCTCTCCTGCAGGACAGGCTCTTCTTCCATATTAAAGCTATATATATATTATGCTTCCTTTGACCCGAGAAGAACACAGGAGTGACTCTCTGGTGTACTTCTTAAGTACAGGGTTTTAATACTGGAGTGTACAATCCAACGTCTCTGGCCCCACGATAACCCTCACAGTTCCTAGTGATGGCAGCACATCCTTCTGTACAGCCCCAGTTTTGTGGAATTTGAGACTTGCATGTCATCTCTTCATGTGTATAACAGAAAAAGTGGACACAAGAAGTTTACTTGAATTTAAAAAAGATCCCCCAATAAACACTGATAGACATCTCAATTTTTGAGAATTTTCTAGGCTTCAACCAAATTTCTCTAAGTTGTCCAAGCCTCCTCACATCCATCTGAATTATGAAGTTTCTCCCAACCTTTTTCTACCCTTAATGACTAGCAATCCTCTTTAATTGAACAAAACAAGTGGTTAATAATGCTGCTGTGATAACAACAGGACTGTGTTAATATAGTAAAATATATGCTAAAAAGTAAAGGAACGGCTCTACAACTGCTGCTCTAAAGAAAGCTCCACTGCTGCTCAGGAGACAGCTGGCATGTGTAGAACTGCAGAAAACAAAGCTTTGAAGGATCAGGATTCAGTTTACTATAAAAATATTAATAATAAGATAATAAATAGAGATGAGAAAAATCACACCTTAGTTATATTAGTTTGTTCTATAAACCCAGATGCCGAAGTAAGTAAACATGAATCTCTATTACATCCCTATTTTCATATTTTCCACATTCAGACCAAAAGGAACTATAGAGTGGAGGAAGTGAGTTTGATTAATTAAAAAAGAAGCAATGCAAGACTGCAGCTGTTCCTGCTTAAGAACACAGCTTCGGAAAACTCTGTTCAGTTTCGCAACCTTGATCCCAAGGCATTCCATCCTGGCTTCCTTCAGAAGAGGAAGGAGGACTTGAATAACGCTGTACGACATGGCTAACCTTTCATCCAGAAGATATTTGGTGGTTTTTGCTTTGTTTTCTTTAAATTAAAGAAATGCATTTTTAAAAGAAATTTGGGGAAAAAATCTGGTATATGAAAACAGGGCTCTGAACTAGAAAGCAAAATTGTTCTGGTCAATTTTTATTTTTTTTTTAATATTTTGGAGTGCTAGGCAAAAGCTGTAAAAATGTCATACAGCATAAGCAAACAAACAAAAATGAATGACTGTGCCTGGTTCACTTAGAATCCATTAAGTGTTCTTAATACAAAAGGGGAAGAAAGAAGTTCTGTGCAGGAATCCCAAAAGAGCAAGTATCAAAAAACTAGTGAAATGTGCAACCCAGTGAAAGGTTCAGCATCTAATGATAACAGCACAGCAGTGATTCAAAAGCAAATAAATCCTGCTAGAATGAAAAATCAATGAGCTTTGAGAAATTCTGACAATGAAAAGGTGTCTCTCCCTGTGAGATCAAGTGGAGAAGCCCCATTAACAGAGCAGCCATCTGCTTTTTCCTGCTTGTTACGTACTGTACAACCATTCCCACTGCTTTCTCTACGAGGACCTTCACAATTGAGCAAACAGGCCCAAAACTTGGGGGGGGTGGAGGGAGGAAATCACCTTGAGTAACACAGAAGGGAGCCAGAAAACAGCCTTTAAAACCAAACCAAAACAAACCCAGCTGAGTATTTGAAAATCAGAGAAACAACCCTTTACCGCACATGCTGTCTCCAGTGCCAGGGAAACGGATGAATCCACGAGGCCCTACGCCTGACATAGATCCCGCTGAGGAAACCGATCATTCACACCCAGAGAGATTAAACATTTCTTTTCGTTCTTTCGTAAGAGCATCTGACACAGCAGCAGGCAGAACGTTTAAAGAAGCCAGTGTCAAACAAACAAGATTTCCCTGAATGCTGCCGAATAAAACCTCGAGATGAAGGACAAATTTATGCTATTGACACTGGGCTCTCTCGACTTGTCTCCTTCGATTACCCACCATGGCAGTGTCTTTCTAGACAGGCTAAATGTTTCTAATATAAAGGTTGAAATACATACTGCAGAGGAAGAAATCTTCCAAGAGACACCGTGTAACAAAGCAGCATTAGATAATACAAGCTTAAAAGAGAAAGGAAGTAAAAACTCTGCTCTCTTGAAGAGCAAATTGGCTCCGATTCATTCCCTGAAGGTGACATTCACAACAAAATCCAAAGCAACAAGTGGTTTGGATTTGGGGTCTGTTTTATCAGCTGATATGTGAAATCTATTTAAGAAAAGAGACATTCTGGTTCCTTTCATGGTAGTTCTCTTGTTGCTTTGTATGACTTTCAAAGCAACCAAATAGTTGGGAAATAAATTAATAAAAGTTAAAGAACTACAAAATATAATTAACATTCAGACATCTGCATTTACCAAAACACCAAAATAAAGCTGGGTTCTTAATCACAGTCAATCGTGTGGACTGTGGAGGAATCCCATGAATGTTTTGGCTAGAGCATTAATTCTTTTCAGGGAATAAATATATTTGCTTAAAAAGTAATGCAAACCATACATATTCCTTTCCAAACACCCCAAGTGCCTTTGCTTCTTTTTCTCTATCCTTTCTAAGGGGCTGTATTTAATGGACAAACCTTTCTTCAATTTAGTAGTCTTCCAGCTAATTAAGAGGGTATGCTTGTTCTGTACCACTGGAATTCAGATGTTTCTCCTCAAACTCCATTCTTCAGTACAATTTATACTGAAAATATAACACAAGCTGATTTTATACAATGGCTCCCAAGTTTATGACATAGAAAAACATTTTCGCTGTAAGTTACAATGTTTTATTTTGAACTAATAAAATGTTTTAGCTCTATTGATGAACTTATATGTACAATATTGATTCATCTTTTAAAAAGCATAAGAAGTGCGATGCATCAGAAAAACAAACCCAATCATGCACCAGCTTGCAGCATACTGGCTTGATGAGCTACAACAAAAATAACCTTTATTTATACATATTCTGCCCCCCAAATATCCTAGAATGTTAAAATTTGGCACAGAATGTATATATGCATCAAGCAAAAGAGTATTTTACAGTGATAAAAGGGATGATAACAGTTTCAGAGATAATAATGCCTGCTTGTGTCCCAGAAGAAGGAGCTGTAATCTCTTGGTAGGGTGGTTCAAACAAAATAACATTTACTCAAAAAAACAACCCAACCCCAAACTACTCTGTAAGCTACATATTTCTTACTTTTAAAAAGAATGTACAGTACTATCATGGCTTACTGTGATTTCTCAGATGATTTCCAAATGTTTCATTACTACATAGTATGGGATACAATTTCTGATCCAGATGCTTAAAAGAACAAATCTAGCAAAGAAACTTAATCTGAGCTAGACTTGGCAAATTTTCCAGAAAAAAAAGGAGAATGATGTTTTGGAAGCTGCTCAAACAAAAGCCAAAATGGAAATATGCCTCTTTCAACCATACCCCAGGCTGCTGTTAAAAATAAAAGGACACTTACAGTTTCCACAAGTGTGAACTGCAGCTGAGGTTTATAAAATAGAAAATGTAGATGTCAAAGCTGTCCAAGAATAGTTCTTTACTTTTATCGAAAGCTAAACCAACCATTTTCTACACTGCAGTAACACAAGAAATACATAAATGAGAGCTCTTACATATACATGAAAAATTCCACATCAATTAGAGTGAAAACACTCATTTTTAAATTATTATCTCTTTAAAGATAAATCACAGAAGCACGTAAATGGTAGAAAACTGACACAAGTCCACTAAGCAATAATAATGCATGCTTCTATATAAACTTTAATATGACCATTTCAAAGCACTTAATGAACTCAAGCTAAATGTATGTAGAAGTTTTTTCCATCTCCGTACTAGAAAACTGTAGGACAGAGAGCTCATATGTTTGGAGTCACGTAGGATTTACGTGAATTCAAATGTGCTGAGGTATTGTTTTATCTGATAGCCTTATTCCTCCCCTGAAGATGGACATAGCTAAATCTTTGTATAGCCACACATCTATCTATAAATACCATAAAAATCTTTAAAATCTTAGCCAATTTTTTTCATTATTATTTCAAGCCCTTCAGAGAGGAGAAAGAACCAAATTTATCCTTGGCTCCACTTACTCCAGGCAAATAATTTGTCCAAATGTTTGTATTCCATCAAGAGGAAGAAACTATGAACTTAAACAATAAAAATAACCAATACCATATATAAATTACACATGGAAGAATGGTGGTAATTGTCTGTCTTTCCACCCCCCCTACCTTATATTATTGCTGTATGGATGCAATTTAAGAACTAGAAAAGCTCCCAAACTAGAATTCCTACAGTGAACTAGCCAGACATAACTACTATAGAGAATATCCCTGCTCGCTGCATACTACAGTCTGCATGGTCTGATATACACCATGGAGTTTAATTATGTAAATCTATAATACTAAATTCACATTATATAAATCAATTTTATCCTCAATCCCTAGAAAGGAGGAACTGCTTTCAGAAGGCAGAGGTATCTGATTTAGAAAACGTCTGCAACAAATCTAATTCACTCTTTCATTCTACTACAGCCACTTGGCTCTCAAAGTGTGAAAAATTGCTATCACTTAGTAAACTCAGTGTCAAACTACTTGAAAGTACACTCACTTCAAGAAGAAAAGAAAAGTCAAATTACAAATGTTCTTACCTTGATTGGAGATTTACATTTTATAACAAAACAGACATTTATAAGAAGGGAGAGTTCATTATACAAAATGATGAGAAGTTTAGAAGCATCTAGTGAATAAAAGTTCTACAGCATTCAGATGCTTTAACCACTTCAGCTGTATTTTAATTATGTAACAAGGCACAGTAAAGCACAGTTTTAAAAAAGACTTGAATATAATAATTTATATGCGACATTTAGACTCCTGTCAATGAATCTTGGAGCTTTTAATTTTGCCTGTGCACGATTGCTATTCTGTTTTGAATTCACACCCACAATGGCCAAGATATTTCCCATACTGATAACAAAGAGGGGTTTTGTTACTGCTGGTTGAGGGGTCAGTGGCAGCTGCACTGTGTGGCTGACATAATCAGTATAAAATACTAGCTTCTCACAATGGCCGTTCATTAGAATATAAAACAATCAGAATGTTGAATCTTTAATTTCAGCAGCTGCTACTGTACATTTTCCATAACTTTTAAGCATCAGCTCTTGGTGTACTAACTTTCTGCTTCTTCCCATCCCAGATCTCATTTCGGTGATAAAAACTGTTCGTGGGATTGTACAACAATCAAATGCCTGAAATGCAGTATAATGCCAGTATAAAAATAATTCCAGAAAAATGGCAATATTCTTAATCCAAACCATTCCAGGGATGAATTTTGTAATGCAGCTTCTCTAAGAGTTGCCCCAGTGTAGCAGAGGAACAGACTGAGGCATAGATTGAGACCTGGGAGTAGTGGAAGGACAGGAACTTTCCAGGACAGGCTTTCCTTACAAGCCAGCTTCGCCTGCAAAGATGACCTGAGTTTATATAAACAAAACTTTACTCTGCTTTTGCATCAGTAAAGCACTGCCGCAAAGGAAGCAAGCAAAACGATTACATTTTGCCACTCGCAACTTCAATGAGCATTAGCCTTGTCCGATGAAAGATCACTTGATTATCAGTACCAGGCAGACAATAAATCACAGCGGTGGTGACTGTCTCAGCACTTTAGGAAAATTTTAATATACGTTGGGCAAGCCTAACACTAGTTTTTGGTTCCTATATTTTTAAATCTCTTTCTCTCTCTCTAAAAAATATTTGAAGAATTATATATATTTTAAAGTGAATTTCAATACAGTGGAATTCAAATAAAGCCCGACAACTAACTGAGGAGAATATTTCTGGCAGGCAGAATGCCAGCATGAGCAGGGAGGTAGGAGACTAATTAGCGCTTAATTTATGTTATTTATCTATAAAATAAAAAGACTACACAAAGCTGCTCTGGAAGTCCAGCCTTGAATTAAAAAAATAATTAGCTTATGAAGACTAAACTCTTCTTTCTCTCCTCTATGCAGTTTTTCTCGGAAGACCACTCTTGCAGCAGCCCCCAAAGCACACATGCTTTCACGCACGCCTGGCAGGCTGGCTCCCAGACTGGTCCATTTAACAGTGCAGTCCTAAAGCCACACAGACATAAGATTACAGATCTCATTCCACATCTAAATGGTAATAATCTGTCAGCACCAGTGATAAAAACCATCCTCAGCTAAGAGATCATCCTGGTAAAAGCGTATTATATCAGATGCTACGAAATCATCCCACGATACTTAGGGGAACTTCCACAACTTGTCTCTAACCCAGACAAAAGAAAGAAAAACTTCCAGGTTGGAAAGATAATATGTTAGTACATTTACTGGCTTCCCTCCAACTACTCTCACTCTTGTCTGGATTGCACCTCTGCCGACCAGCTTTCTCACCTATGTCTAACATCTTCTGACACTCGGCAAGTTCTGTCCGAAGAGACAGAAACGCATCTGTCATCAACCTACAGAAAACTTTGCAAAGAGTATCTTCTTATTCACCCTCCTAATGACACCTTACATGCATGAAGACATTTATATTTAATGAGGATTAAATTGTGGAAAGAGAAGAAGTGATACTTTTGTAATTTAAAAATCAAAGTGGGTAAGCACTATAAATTGCATCATGAGAATGTCTGGGAGAAGGAATGGATTTGATGACCTAGGAGTCTGCTTCATCCCTGTGTTGACAGGCCAGTTTCTGCATCCCTCCTTTTACTGGTTTTATGGGGAAATGCACTCCTTAACTAGTTAGTAGTTACTCAGGAGTTATCCCTTCTTGTCAGTGACCATGGAAATACGCATTTGTACAAGTAAACTTTTAAGTATCTGGTACCATAATTCATGAGAAGGAGGAAAATTCATGTCTTAAAAAAAAGAAGATATCAAAAGCACTAGTAACTGCAAGACAGCACTCAGAGGTTGACATATTTCTCACTAAATAGGATTTAGTCTCACTTAAGTATAGCTCTCAAGGAATTCATTAAAGAATAAAATATTCAGTCCCTGTTACCCAGAGCTTTCAGCCTTATCAAAGGCTAGTATAAGCACGGGCACAATGATCAACACACGGAAGATTCTGCAATGACAACATGGCATACACTAGTATCCACAGAGGCATTTACTAAAGCATTGTTTACTCTTCTTCCCAGAGTCATAAACAAGGCCATATGTTGAATAAATAACAAAATTTAAAGAGTCTGCAAACAATCGTTTAATGAGAAATGTAGAATTAGCCTGCAAGTATTTTCAATGTGTTTCATACTATTCAAGCAGCAATGTCAGCTGAAAACAGAAGGGAACACAGCGAGGAGGAGAGAGAGAGGAGGAATGAATGCACTTTTGGCCATGTGAAAATTAACGTATTCAGTGTCAAGAATCAGTAAAGCAATTCAGACAGAATTTCCAGGAGACAATTGATTCTGGCACCAGCAGAAAGCAGCAACACAAAAGACCTTTTCCAAGGTCACCTATGGCTCTTCCCTTCTGATGGTGTGCGTACAGATGCTCTGAAAATATTTAATACATTTAAACTCAAACTCAGGTAAGTTCCCATACACACCCTGGCCCGTCAGTCCTGAGGTCCTCAGTATGTTATTTCTCAGAAATTCTCAACAAGCCTTATGCAGGTGCTCAAAAATGGGCGTGGTGGGGGTATAGTCTTGGGATGAAATAAAATCACACAGTGAAAAATGACACAGATTAGATTTAGCCATGATATTGAATTAAAATTGGTAACTAAACAGATCAGTGAAACTCAAAGGAGCAGGGAAAGAAAAAATGCAGCGCAGAAAATGTCATTTCATTGGAACAGAAAAATATGGATTGTGGAGCAAAAGGTAAAGTGCAGTGTCAAACCATCACGGATACGTGTCCTTTCAGCTGGATTTAACAATTAAGTGCAATGCTTACTCATGCTTTATAGAAAGGAGTGCGTTTATGTGCACTTGTATTATATTACAAATATACACATCAGGGTGCAACATGATCACTGAAAATTTAAGGAGCATTTATTAAAAATTATGATAATCATGGTTGCAGAACCTCTGTATTAATAGTATACCTGTGCCTGTTCATAGCAATATATTCCCAATCATTTCATATAAAGTAAAATAAGTAATAATTTCTGCAATACCACACCAATTATTTTTGATTTTTATCCATCAAGTGATTTATCAAGTGCTTTATCCATCCATCCATATGTCCCACAGCTAACAGTGCAGTAAAGAGAATTTGGTCTCTGCCAAACAATTTTATTTTGATTTTTTTGGAAGTGTAAGATATGCCTGTCCTTCATAAATATTCAGTAATGATCTATTACATGTGAGATGTTTAAACAATACTTTATAGCCAGCATGCTCCATTTATTTAACTTGGATTGTATAAAGCCACCACCATATTTAAATGGTGGTATCAGCTGACATAGGCAACTACTTAACACCAACCAAATGCAGATAGACTCTAAAATTGTTTACGGTAAGTAACACCAGATGAATGTTATTATCCTCCTAACTCTCAAAGATATCAGTTTCAATGCTCATATATAATAAATAATTGCCAGTCACACACACTTTTCTTCAGAAATAGTCACTGTATCTTTTAGGTTATATTGTCAACAAAAGTAACGTTAAGAAAATGTAAGCTGATGTAATGGTTTTCGTGGCATCTTTTCGACAACAAAGCCTGTATCCAAGATCTAACAACTCACAATTTCTAAACCAGATTATAAAGCTAAATCCATGCTAACCCTTAATGGATCAGGATTTTATTTCTAGCGCTGCAAAAACTTCAGTTGTGGCCAAGTCTTATCAGCTACAGTGGCAGACAGATTACGGAAGATGTGCCATGGATAAGTATGAAGCACTACCAGCTTAAACCAATTAACATACTTAGCACAAAGTTGTCAAACTACAGACGAATGCCAAACCCTAACATGTAATTTCTATCATGCTTACAAATTTTAAGAATTATACTGAATAGAGAGCCTGTAAGAAATGCAAAACGTAGCTGGGAAAAGAGATGGTAGAAAGGGCATTATTTGGAAATAGGAAAGATTTCAGTCGTGTGTAAATAAGGAAACCATACTAACTCAAGAATTATCATTTCAGAATCTACAGGATTTTTTACTACAAGTCAACAGTTCCAACCTGCCTGTGTCTATTCATTGGCAGATGTATCTATTAAATTATTTGCCAGCTGAGAGTCATTTCTTTTACAATAAGCAGCATAGTGAGAGGTAACTACAAAGCAAGCCATAGCTGTCCTAATTACTCTTTACAGGCAGAAAAATGTGTGATAAAATGCACGTTTTGTGATTCATTTCCTCCAGTTTACTTGCTTTGGTACTGTTAACCTGTAGCTTCTGATGGCCTTCCACAGTGCTCTTAAACCCTATGAAAAAAACCTAGACAGACAATCACTGTACAATTTAAGGCACATAATTAGCAATTATTTCATGCACACTTCACAATAATAATCTGTTACGTACTAAGGGAAAGAAACATTAATGAGCTACTTCTGGTGCTGCTCTGTGTACTGTGTTTGCATAATAATGAGGTCCAATCTGCTGGAAAACACATAAAGGACAAATTAATAAGGTCGTCATTTTTGTCTAATGATGCTTAATACAGTTTTAGCAATCTGCTCAAGACAAAAGACCGTCACTCAGACATAGCCGATTATGCATTCGCGTGGCAGATGAAATCTTTATTAAACAGAATGATGAATCTGATTAACATGCGATAACAAATATACAGTCTGCGAAAATGACCGTGCCACCTCCTGCAAGCATCCCTCACGTCGACTATTAAGGCTTTACTCAGATTGAGGTCAGACTGGTATTCCCGATAGGCGCATTAAGATAAAAGTTTGCCAAATGTGGTAACATGATGAACAAAACAATATCCTGTTATATAAAAGCTACTCTTAAGACAGCTGACTGTCTAATCAGTTATAGCAACAACTCCTTAATAAGTTTAAAAATTTAATTGTCACGAGTTTCATTCACCTTTTAACATATGAAAGACAATTTATTACATTAGCTAAGCTAGATTTTAAAGCACCCTGAGTCATCTCCATTTATGGTATCAAAATATTTTCTGTAAGTTCCAAAACACTGTCTTCTATAAAGTTGGTTTTCACAAAGATGATTGCAAACAGGAATATACAATTATTTAGGGTATTTTAAGGAATATAAAAAATAATACTCATTTACATGCCACTGATTTCACATGAAGTCTGAATAAGTTAATGGAGGTTTCTAGGTCAATGGCAAACAGTTGATGTAACTGAATTTGTAGAGATGTAGCAGTAAATTTAAAAACCTATTTTTCAATACAAATGTATAATTGATAAAAAATAGGTTAAAAAAAGACTTATAAAATACAATTTTTTAATCACACCTTACATTTAAGAGATGAAAATTCAGTGTTGCCTCTTTAAGTGATTACCAAATCTAGAGTAAATTACAGATACTAAATCCAATGATTCTATTTTAAACTTGCTTTGCTATAGCAATGTAATCTCTATTAAACGAACAATTCCTTGCCTTCCAGAACCAACTGTATTTGATTTATAGCCTGCACATGACACGAAGTAATTTAAGATGACATATGATACCTCATGACAATGTACATGTTCTAACACAGGACAGGCAGCAGTGTAAACTACACTGTTGATTTTATCTCTACAAATATATTGCTCCACAACAACAGGATCTTGTATTCAAGAATAGATAACTGGGAGATAAAATGACTTAATCACAGCTTTGCTCTGGTACATGACATAATAAATCATCATTTTAAACTCCCTTGACTCATTCTATGTGTCTTCATTTACATTCATACATTCCCAACTACAGGAAAAAACCCAGCCATTTCATTTAAAGGAAGGAGATGATAAAATGAAAGCTGTATTCCCCTCTACCATCATTCATCCCTAGTCCCTTCTACCTTTCATTATGAGCAGCATTATTTTCACACACACACACACACACACACACAAAGAGTAGCTTCCTTCCCCATCCCCATGTCTCACATTCAAGTTATCTGGCATGTTCATCTATTTATAAGGCACACAGTTAGCAACAGACTCAAAGCAGAGATGCCAGTTCTGACAATTGTTTCACAAGACTATTGAAGATGAGGGGATACTTCCCTCCCCCCCCCCCCCCCCCCCCCCCCCCTCTCTCTTTGAAACAAAGACATGCATTAAGAGATTAGATGTCTCTCTGCTGAAAGGCACTAGCTTTCAGAATGACTCTCCAAAGCCAGATGTGGTCTTTTTAACGT
The DNA here is from genome assembly GCF_000699245.1 of Pterocles gutturalis. NCBI lineage: Eukaryota > Metazoa > Chordata > Aves > Pterocliformes > Pteroclidae > Pterocles > Pterocles gutturalis. The sequence continues at coordinate 13,196 of NW_010115343.1, read as the reverse complement.
ATGTTGTTCTTCCAAGCCTAGAAGTTTACCAAGATTTCTTTCTAGTGACTAGAAATAGATTATAAGAATAGGAAATAGACTTATTCAGAAAACCTGCAACAATTAACAATGTCTTTTTAGCTAAAAGAAATAGAAGTTAAATCTACAGGTAGGCTAAGAACATAACACTTGTTTGTTTTACAGTAATAAGACCACAACACTTGTCATATCAGTTGATGACACACTTGTACTTGATGGACCTATCAGGAAAGACAGCCAGTCTCCGCTTCACTCGTCTACCTAGCTAGCAGGAGAAATGAAACTGCTGACAGTGCTTGGTTTGCACAGCTAGTCATGGGAAGCAACAAAGAAGCGGAACACAATGTGTCTGATTTCCTGGCAGTGTTACAGAGCCCCTGATTTTAAACGTACAGAAAAAGACTGTTAAAAAGACAAAAGAAGTAATTTCATTATACCTCAGAGGAACCCATTATTTCATATTTTTCAGTATATATTACCTCAATGTAACATTTCATTATTTATTATATGAAATAAATGCTAAACATACCACAAAATCTTAGTAATAGTGTTTGAAATACCAACAGGCACAGCATAGAATGCCTCATAAACTTTGTTCCATCATCACACTGTCACATAGTGCACTTCAAATAGTTTGTACAGTGGATAATGACGCACGCAGGCCGAAACAGAAGGATTGTATTGAGTTTTTGGCAAAGTTTTAGTCTCAAAAATCTCTGATTAAATTCTGTTACATTCATATCCATAGTATAAACTAAGGAAAACTCAGTGAAGGCATAGGTGTCCTAAGGTTACCTGCACAGCTCATTCAGGACGGAGCCTCACCCTCTGGCTTTATCTTAAACTGAGGCATTACCAAGAGTACTGTAAAAGTACACACAGCTCTCTTGTCTAGATTTCAAAGAGTTCTATGAGAATTTTGTTTGCTAACACTGTTGGAAATACAATACCTACAAATAAATTCCTTCCTGTTGACCCCTTTAGACCTTGTCTGTGTTCACCCATCAGGGTCTGATTAGTATTTTTTAGTGCCACAAATAACATAAAACTACATGTCTGAAAATTCAAGCCTGACTATAGCACTTGTGCAAATACGTTTTTTTCTGTTTTTCCTTTTATGAAAGACATGGAAAGCTGCTGCCTATTTTCCTATCCCTTTTCATAAGACATAATACTACAAACACTGCATCAAATTAGGTCTAGACAATTACAAATACATTAGGTGACCTGAACTCAGCTCTTAACTATAATTTCAAATCTCTGTGGTAGAAATTAGATGAATCATATTCAATTCATCTAGATAAAATAAGATTTTCATTCTACCTCTTACAGAAATTGTATTTTAATATTAATTATATAAATCATTCTGTAATCATTTTAATATACAAAATAAATTAATTTGACTTACCCATGACTGTACTTTATTATTGAAATGAGTAACCTCAGCTCCTATCAAAGGACATGGAGAAATCGACTGAATGACACAGCTCCTGCATTGTAAGTAACTTGTCACAGAACATTCCTTCTCATTCCAAATAGCATTTAAAGATAAACTGGCATTCAAGTCTTTCAAAAAGAAAGAAAAAATGCTTTACATAGGCATCAAGAGAGATTTTAAAACAGATAAAAGATCACAAGTTGTACTTCACATTTCAAAATACAATGTTCTTATTTTGCCAATAAGTAACATGGTAAAGAATGCCTACTAATCTCTGCAGACTCAGCAACTTCTAAAATAGAGTCCTTGTGACAAAAATCACCTATTATTAATTGCACCATCCTAACACCAGAATTGCCCACACATGGACAAAAGTAAGTACTTTACTTTCGGTCTCTGTCACCTGAATGCTGCTAAAGGATTACATATTCTCAGCAAGATTCACAATCCTTGTCAAGAGGACACAAAAATACTAGTATCATTGAAAGATTTGATATTTTAATTTAAGAAAAAAATTTCATTTGCTTTAAGAAGCAAAAAGTTCCTTTCAACAAGCTATGAAAAGGAAAGATGTCCTTGAAGAAGAAAGGAAATGACCAGAGCATTTCGCTCATATCCAGTAAAGAATTGTTGGATATCGGACTTCCTTCAAACTTACAGAAACTTAAGTAGGAGCAATGGAAAAGTGTGGAAGCTGAAGAACAATGCATACTCAACCACCACACTCTGGCAATAAACAAAACATTATTAAAGTATCTCTTGAACAAAGATGCAATGAAGCAAGATGCTAAGAGATTAAGAGCGGAAAAAAACCACCCAGAAGTCAGAATTCTTGACCAATAGGTAGGCAAAACTCAATACCAAGGCCTTATTGACACAAAAACCAAAATAATTTGCAGAAACTACACTCAGCCAATTGCTAACAGAGAAGAAAACAGGTAGAATGCATGATTTGAACCAAGGTATTCATATCCCTTACAACAAGGAAACTTCCTAACACAGAAACAATTATAACAAAGCTTTAGTACAGCTTTGAACATCCTAGACAACAATTTAACAAGACTTTTTGAAACTAGTCTAACTAGTCTTTTTGAAAGCTCACGTTTCTCTTGGCTTAAAAATGTTTTCCATTAAAAATATCTGAAATATCTGCAAAAAAATGTATAGTGCTATTTCGGATAGGAAGAAGTAGTGGGGCAAGAAACTTGTACTGGTCCTCTCCATAGATGGAGATTTCACACATAGATCAAGAGATACAAACGTGTTATCAAAATCAAAATAATCTTCAGGAAATGAAAGAAAACAATGTGTTGTATTTAACTTAAAGCTAGAGGACTTGAGAAATGTTATGTGGTATTTATCAGCAATCAGTAAGATTTACCTTCACTTTTCATTGGCATCTGATAAACCTTCAAAGTTTCTTTAAGATGACTAAGACTTGCAGCATCTGAGATGATCAACATCATATTATCATCTGCTGAAATGGCATCTAGTTCACACATACAATAATTAATGGATTCTTTCCTTCTTATATTAGTATTTCTGAAGAGTTTCCAGATTATTTTCAGTTCAATATTACTGTAGCAAGCTTTTCTCAAAATTCCTATAATTTAAAAGTGGGGTGTAAGACTTGTATATACATGGTTTTGAATACAGTACTGTTCGAACATACTGCAAACTTTCCACATTTACAAGATGGTAATTTAGGCCCTGATCCAATACCCACTGAAGTCAGTTAAAAGACTTCTATTGATGTAAATGGACTTTCGAAGAAGGCCTTATTTAAATTTTTTAACATGTCCAAAATTTACTTTTCAACAGATAATTTTCCCCTTGTTATTACTCCCAAATTGACCCGTGAGTTTGAATCCGCTTTGAATACAGTCATTTATTTTTTATTTTCTTGAAACTGTGGCAGATTTTTAAACCTTCATCAATCAACTGACATCTGAGATTCAGTTTAAACAGCATAAATCTCCCGGACGACAGACACCTTGGTAACTGCAGGTGTTAAAGTACCTCAGTGATTCAGAATGCTTTCATTTAATACACAGGGATTTCATTTCACAAATTCTTCACCAAACTGCAAAGATATGGTGATGCCGATAAATTAACATTAAGGAAATGAATGAAAGTTTACTGAAGAGATTACACACGTCTTACAGGAGATACATTGTGGTTGCTCTGGGAAAAGAGGGGCAGCACAAGGCCTCCATCACCTGGGCCTCCCTTTCTTTACCCATAAGGCAACATGGACTTTTCTAGCTGGCACGAGACTTTAATAGGTCCAGAAGCAATAGGGATATGTCCCACGCTCCCTCAGGCTCAGGTTTGGTTTGCGAGAAGAGACTTGTCCTTTCTTGATTTCATCTGATGCAGATAACATCTGGTGCAGCTTTACGACCTGAGCAGTTCAGCTACACCACACAGCGGAGTCACGAGCCACTGGCACACGGCTCCTGCCAGCTAAGCCTGCCATCCCTCACTTCCATGGCTGAAGCAGATGATTTTGAGAGGGTTGGGAATTTTTTGCTAGTGTGACTTCTTTGATAGCAGCTTTTCTTTGATAACGAGCTTTTGGAGCAGTGGAAGGGACCTTAGAAAAGGGGAGGGGATGTTTAAGGGTCTCATAACAAGGGCTGCCCTAAACAAGACTCTGCACAAGAAACAGGTCTCTGCTCTGGGTCTCATGTATACTTCTCTTCATCTCAACCTCCATATCGCTTCTAACACCTCCTAAAACTGTAGCATTCTGGCTTGCTTTCAGGGCCCTGAGATGTTCTTGCAAGGCACACAAAAGCAAATGTTTTACCTTCAGATTTGTAAAACCTGGCACCAGTTAAATCCTCACTAAACTATCTTGGAGGACAAGGTTTTTCTACATTGTTTAAGCGTATTAAGCATCTATATCTATTTTTTTCTCCATGTAACTGATGAGAACATTTTGTAATTAGGTCATTACCCCACACGGCCCAGTAGCCTTACACCTTACAAATAATTTTTTTTTTTCAGTCTCCCATGTCAGGACCAGTTGCCTTGAGTTCACTCTTAAATACAAGTCACATTCCCCTTGTACTTCAAGATCCATCAGTGTATCAGGACCACTGAATCAAACAATAGAAATATGTCAGAAAGAGATTACACTAACAGTAACTTATTTTTCACTGAAATGCCAAGTAAAAATAGTTGTGTTATTGTGACAACTCCCTCTATCTCCCCCAAAAAGATTTTCTGCAAGTCTCAAATGCATTTCTAACAACTCATTTATCTAGCTACCATATCCAGTGGAGAAATTAACCAATTATTCTGAAATATCCCTCTAGTATCCAAAACTGTGAAAGTAAAAAATTTATTAAAAATCCTATCATTCCCAGCCTGAAACAAATGATCAGTTACGTAGATCTTACCCTCTGCTTTTGGCAGTATTTCAGCTCCACAGACAATACAATAAAGTCCTTTCTTGCAAGGCTGGTGGTGTATTTCCTTCTAACAAGACAACATACAAATTCATGTAAATACTAGTTTGCATATAGTAACTATGCAACTTTGCAGACTGAAGGATTTAAATACAAACACGAAGAAATATATCAGACTGCTTCAGAGAAATATGCTACTTGAAATAGTAAAAAAACCCAACAATTTGATTCAAAATTTATAATTTATATTAGCTAATAATCAAAATATACAATATGCTAAAAATTATTAACCTAAACAGAAATACTTTAATATAAAATATTACGTATTTCATAGTGAACAACACTCCAGGCTATCAAAGATTAGTTTGGAATTTGTCAAAGAGGCCTAGCAAGATAAGCACCCAACTCGTGAAGTTTCAGTGTGATTATGTCCTTACACTTTGCAAATCCTACCCTAAAAACTATGTATAGAAATTGGAAGCACTGCTTATATTGAAACAGGAATCACATCTGTACTGAGTTATGAGTTGGACTCTATAGGCAGTCAATATCTGCAGCTTCTACCTCTGTTAAAAGGACTTGAAAACACTCAGCCTTTTTGTTTCCCATGAGAAACAAACGTTATCTATTGAGTGTGTAAACTGTAAAGATCTAGGGCAAATCATCCAGACCACGAATAAAATATTTAATCTGTATTATTTCACTTAAAAGATGATATAATAAATTGTCCTTATTTCCTCTGCACTTAATATTCAACAGCAGCCTCTTTAATAGGAACTTTATTCCATCTACAGGGTACCTTTCTTTCCCAGGTGTAGCCACTTTTCCTAACTGTAGCTTTTCTTCTTCGCCTCCATTTTCTCTGAACTTTCAGTCCTTTAATAAATTCAAGATTTTATTATTATTTTAGACAGAAGAGCTCATACCTAGCTATTATATCAAAGTAAGAGAGGAATTTTCAATCATTTAGCTTTTATAGATTTGGGAAGTCCAAACAAATAATTCCAGGAAAGTTGGTTCACTGGCTTCACTTCCCTTCCATTTGCAGGCTGGGCAGCAGGGGATTTAATTTAATATTTGGAATCACTGTAACTATAGAAATAAAGAATATTCTTACCACTAATCTATTAAATACCATAGTTAGATATGACAGCTTTTACACCAAAATAAACTGTCCATCCCTTGGCCCCTAAAACCAGCAGAAATAAAAAGGATTATTATCCATCAGTTGAACAGCTATGGTCAGGATTTGAGTTTTGTGAATTTGTGGATAGAGAGGCTTTTCAAGAAAAAACTAGCATATAGTACGCCAAATGCTGAGATTTCAATATATATTCTAAAACATAATAGTTAAGGAGTAATTTTATATGAAATGTAGATGTAAACTGATGCAAAATGTATGCCACGTCTTAAAGGATTTCTAATCAAAGTAAGATGCAACACAAAGATCAAGAGAGGAACAATCTGCTCCAGATAAGGAAAGCAAGATGGATTTTCTTTTTCTTAATGTTGAGGATTTAAGAACAGACAAATCTTCTGAAAGGCAAATAAGGGATAGTGTTCTATGAGATGAACAGACAAGCCACAAAGCTTAAGTGATTTCTATTATCTATTTAGATATACATAACCAGAAATAGTGGTTTGGTACAGAAGACTTGTTTTAGGAAAACTGAGCTACTAGAGACTCATGAGGATCAGGTTGATCAACTCTTGAGAGCGTAGCTGCAAAGCCATGTGCCACAGGCCTTTATTGTGTAAAGAAGGGATACAATTGGAAACTTACTGATACCAACACATTCACAGTTCCATAGAGGTGGATGTCAGAATGTTATTTAGATGAACTTCCAAGGAAAATGACCTGTTAACACTTTCATCTCTGCTCTCAGTCAAAATATATAAATACCTATGAACAAACCTACAGATTGTAAAAATCCTGCATCTTCATATTAACATATGACAGAAAGGAACAATCTTTGCCTGAAAAATCAGGCACAGAATGTTTTATCACAGCAAAATCCTGGCTGTGTTGATTGCAATAAATGAAAGAAATGTTTAAAATACTTCAAAGAAAGGAGACTGATGAAGATTTAAAGACCTTTATGTACAAATTTACATTTTTACACATTGCATAGAAAATGTGTTTGTAGGGCATACCAATGAGTACATGTTTTTATATGAATACATACAGAACCTGACCAAAAGAAATTAGATCCTCTCACAAAAGGAAATTTTAAAGAAACCTCAACCTTTATATAAAACAAATTAAGACCTCTGAATAAGCCTCTCATTAACATCATATATCAAAATGTTCAAATACTGCTACTACTGCACAGCTTCTGATAGACATTTTGACAAAAGAAATTGGAGGGAAACAAAGTACTGAAGAATATACCTATTTTAGTAGCTAGGCTCAATCTATCCTATTACTCGATCTGCAAAAATTATGTTCTACACATTTAATTTATTTTTAAAAAGCCCTAACAAATGCAGAAAGCCGTAATTTGATTATATGGGTGTTTTGCTTTCTGAGAAAAACCCAATTGTTTGACTGTATTTAATGGCAGATTTATTAAATCCATAATAGACAAACCTCCTCAGCCCATAATTACAAGTCAAATGCTACCCGCGCTTGGGAAATCTAGAATTTCCACGCATTATGTCCTTTCACCATACAGTTAGGATGAAGAATCTTCATTATATCTACAAAAAATTGCATGTTGCATAACTTTCACAGTGAAAGTCAAAAAAAGCATAATGAAAAACTGAGTCTGATAGTAGCACTTATTAAATGAGAACTAGAAAGCCATCACTACTCTATAGTGAGGCTGTGTTGTAAAGGCCGCTCCCTACATTTCCTACAGAAGCTGTCACTAGGTGCTAGTATTGTTCAATAGGAAAGATGACACACCTTTATTTCGTGATCTGGAAAGACTGATTTTCTGTTTTTTGGTGTCCATCTCTTGAGATGCTATCTGCTCTGCTTCTGTTTCACTAGTCATCTCTACATTATTAACAGCACTATTCTTACTCCCTCCATTTTGCATTATTCCACGTAAACTTGTGCTTCTGCCATCATCATCACCATCCATCTTTTTTTTAGTCACACTTAGTGTTTCTGAGGTGTTGATTGCAAAAAGATCATGAGTGACTGTGGAGTTTCCACATTCAATCCCATTCTCATTCGTATTATAGGCTGGAACCAGTGGTCTGATTTTCTGCTCCTCTGATTCTACATCATCATAGAGTTCTGGTGAGAAGTAGATACTTTCATCCTCATCTTCAGCTTCAGCAGATGCATTTAACATTGAAAGTTCAGATTTCCCTGCTGCTGAAGGAAACTCATGGCAGGGCTCAACTTGAATCTGTAGCTCATCAGAATGCTCTTCAGCAACTGGAGCTGCAGTATTTTTAACTGAAAAATTTGTTGTTTCCAAACATGATTCTGGTACACTTGGTTTATGTTCTGAAATGAATGATGACTGGCATCGATTTACACTATCAATAAGTTCACTAGCCCTATTCACATTCTTTTGTTTGCTACTAGCTGTGGACATGCAGTTCTTGGCTACAGGCAAAGGTGTTGAAGTCAGTGGCTTAAGGCAGCGATGTTCTTTCATAACAGCAGAATTAGTCCAATCATTCTTTTTTTCTCTCTCTCTTTTACTTGTTGGCGTTTTGGGTGTGGAGTCCATATGTTTTCTTCTTTGTGTTACATGGTGACAATAACTCTCTACATCAACTTTCTGGCCACCTGTGAAAAATCACAAAACATTAATTAGTTGTATATACCTTACCCCTGCTGATTTACAGCATGTTTAGCACATCAAAATTACCACTGTTTTATTAGGTTTACAGTTATTTTATAATACTCATTAGGATCCAATACAAACAAAAGCCCAGATGTTACAGCTATCTTTGCACGTGAATTGTCTTAATTAGATCAATAGATTAACTGTCACATGTAAAGTTAGGGTAAAGTATGACTGAATTTAAAATTTGTATTTTTTATTATTGTGCTCTTATGTTATTTACAACTTTCTTGCCTGAAATGAAGTCACAAGTTTTCGTAAAATTTAGGAATGGATAGATATTTACTTGTAAAACTGGTACCAGAAGAGATTATATGAAAGCTGTCTCACAGCAATGTCTAAACAACAGAGGTAGCTCGAACCAAGGCATTCATCTTGCAATAATGCTGATCTTCATGCATTTCAAATATATTTTAAATTATCTTCATAATTTTCAGTGGAAAAAGATATTTAAATTGAAACATTTTTGATTGTACTATAAACTTATCAAACATTATCAATTGTTTTAAGACAACCAGATGGAACGACAGTTAACCACAGTCTGTTGGGCACAGCTCATACCCGTTTGTGAATAATTATCATTTTGCACCATAGCACTTCTGTAATTTCAAAAAACATTTGTTTCTTTCAAAAAAGTTGTAACTTCACATTTAAAATTTGAGTGAAGTTTTTTCCACAGGAAATGAACATACTTTGTTTCATTGTTGCCACGATGTTACTTGTCTGATTCGATGCTGCAGGATTAACTGAGCTGATGGTTGTAACAAAATTAGTTTCTGAAACCAAATTTTGCTCCTCACTTTTAGCAGGAACATCTGCTGAGAGATGAATAGTTGCCTCCTGTTGAGAGGTTTGTGAGAGGTCTTTGGAATTTGAAGGTACATGGAGAAATTCACTACTTCGCTCTGATGAGCAATCAACACCTTTCTGGTTTCTTCTAGCAAACACAGTCAAGGATTCAAGTGCACTACCAAAATTTTCATGGTGGTGGATTTGTTGACGAATCCATTTAGATAATCCTAAAGAAAAACAAGAAAAAAGAAGCGTTACCACAAAAATAGATCATCAATACCAGGTTATTTCACATCAGTAAATATCACCCTAATATTGCAAATACTTCTACATACATATAGTCCACATAGATTCATTAAGGTTCCAAGAAGTTGCTGTTGAAAGTAAGATAATGTATGTTTTCCTTTCCAGGGCTGGGAAGTTGATTTAATCAACCGTAGTATTTTGATGAGTTATACTAGCAATATCTTTTTTTTTTTTAAAGACCTTTACCTCTTTCACTAATACTGTTTTTAAGTTCAGACTGCTGTGTTGCAAAACCATCATTATACTTCTTTATGCCTGAGTGTTCATTTTGCTTGTTATCATGAATTATTAAAAAGTAATTTACATAGAGTAAAGCTATTTATTATCAGACTGACAGGGTCTGACAAAAATTAGAATACAATGAAGCTTTTAAAACTTTATTCCAGATTAAATAACAGTAACTTTGATGTTCAGAAAGAATCACAACTGGCCAATAGAAAAAAAATATAACGCAATATGCTCTTAGACAAGAATAATTTTAAAAATTCTCAAATACCATATGCCTTAAGCACAATAGCCATGTAGATGATGTTGGAACACAGAAAAGTGAAATAAAAACTAACTTTCTTGATTTTTAAGAAGTGTTTCTAAACCCATTTAAATATTATCTTAATATCAATTTAAAATAAACAACAGAGAACTTGATTCTTCTGTGAAGTTTTACTTTCTGGAAAAAGTACTAGTCTTACCAAATCTTGAACATACAGATTATTTGTATTGCTGTATGTATTACTTCTGTTTACTTAGATAATTTACGTGTATTTTAGTGCAGACATGTCAAAAACAGTTTGACTTGTACGACAGCATCTGAGCTCCACCTGCTGACTAGATTGCAACGTTACCTGTTTATATCTTTTTGCTTCTAAATGGCAGGAACAAAGATACATAATGCATTCCTAAGCAATTTCTTTTTTTATTTATTTTTAAATATTATTTATTCAGACAGCGTGCATGACCTGTTTTAGCTGCATTTATTTCTAGCCAGTATAAAACCACAGTCAGAAAATACTTTGTGTATGAGCATTGGATATTTCCATAATAGGAATGGCACAACCTTCACCTGTTCTTACCTAAAAAGCCAGAAGGCTAAATTCAGACTGCTAACCCAAATCATTATAGCTCCCTATGGGCAGAAAGCACACATCCACTAGCAACCTGCCCAAAGCCCAAATAAAAATCTAATAACTACTTAAAAAATTTACACATATATATACATTCATGCAGACATACGTCTACATATATCATATACATCTAGTATGCAAAGATGAAGAGTCCTTAAGTTTTTATAGGTCAGATTTCGGAAAGAATTCTCAAATTCTGCATACTGAAATTTCTATATCATGATCTGCAAATTCAAAAGGGGAAGATATTAAATTGACCAAACACTGGTATCAACGTGTTTCAGTGTATTTAATGAAGCAGCAATACACCAGTTTCCAGTTTCAATTGTACAATTTCTGTTCAATGGATATATTTCATGACGACTTTTCCTGCTCATCTGTACTTGTATAACCATATTCTTGTAATCTTGATTTTCTTTTTATCTGTTAATATCAGGAACTTTCCCAGAAAAATTTTTTACAGCTTACCAGTTATATATTTATTAGGGTTATTCTGGAAACGGTCATCAACTAGAACAAGAGCACCCCAGTCATTCCTATGTCTTATACACCTGTAAGTGAGGAACAAAAAAGAGTGAGTATACAATAAGAGTGCATACAGTAAAAAAGAAGAGGACAACTGTTGAAGATGTTTACAAATGTACATAAAGCCACAAGTGTATCACAGTCAGGGCTTAAAATTGGAGGGACAAGGCTGGCTCTCCAAAGAAATGTTATTTAGTTATATTTGAAGTCCCTCTATGATAAGAAAAGCTACCAAAACATCTTTAAGAAACAGATTTCTTCCAACTTGTCATTTTCTCATTGCTTTAATAAATGTTCTTTAAACTCTCATAGTTTAAATGAATTATGCCCACTGGAGACATATCCTACACTTTTAGAAAAAGTATCACTGCAAGGAATTCATAGCATGATTGTCACCTGGCCATACACGCCATCTGTTGTATTCCCAAAGGCTGCTATTTCATTTCAGGGACTTGTGTTACTTCATAGAATGTAACAGCACTAAATTAAGAGAAAAGTGCCAGACTGAAGACTAGCATGCTTCTGCTCACTTCTGTCCCTGCAGGCATCTTTGCAGTAAGAAGCTTGCCTATCTACTATGTAACTTAGTAGACTGTTCTGGTTTTATAAAAACAGTCATCATACACTGTCATTCTTCGCCACATCTTAGTTTAGTACGAGCTTAATCTAACAGTATTTTACACAATTTATACATTTATGTCAAAATGGAAGTCTATTTTCTCCATTTAAGTTTAGACTAGCACAATTTCATTCAAATTATAAATTATACAATAAGCAATTTTCACTAAAGCTAGATTTAAGTTAAAACTTATTTCCCAGTGACAAAACTTCAAATTCATTTCTTACTATTAGCCTTCCACAACTTAAATTTTTCTTAACAAATTTTAAGTAATGCTCTTACTCTCCAAAGAGGAATCTAAGAAATCAGACCTGTAACAACAAGAATTTACAATGAGATTTTACTAACGTAGACTATTTTCTTTAATTTTCTTCCTAAACTTTCATATACGCCTCCACGTTTGTATTAGGCCTAATTCAAATAACAAGAGCCTTCCAGCTGATGTTTCTCTTGTTATCTATAAATCCGTGTCTGTACCTCTGTATACCTGTGACAGATATATGGCACCTATGACAGATCCGGAATATACACAGCTATATCCAATTATGTATATGATAAATTTTGTTGGAGACAGATGAATTAATTCTACCCTGTTAATAAAATTTAGGGGGAATTTTTCTATTTGTGAAAGTAAGTTATATCACTTCTTCTAAATCCAGAAAGAAATCAGTGAGCATGACAATTGAATTGACCTTTTGCAAAGGTCTGAGAAAAAAACCAATGCTGTTTCTCCCTTTCAAAAATACTTGTAGGCTAAACCTCAAACAACTGTTCCGAGCCCACCAAGAGTGTGAATAATTAGTACATCTGAAAAGACCTAAGAATTTTCATTTGGTTTATCACCTCAAGAGCTATTTGTCTCTGCAAATGCTTTCCTTTCTGTATATCTGGACAACAAGCAATACCTCCTGAAACTAAACCAAAGTGGATTCTGAATGTAAAACAAAAATCTCTGAATTATACAAATGCTCAAATGCGCAAGAGACTGAAAACCAGACAGTCGCCAGTACACAACAGCTGAAGACCTGATTTCTGCAATATGAGTTTTCTGGCCTGATTTATCCCTTTTGTGTTAACAGTAAGGATTCAATCCTTAAAGACGTAGCAAAAAAGTTCTACAAATATATATAAAAATATATAAATCTAAATATA
>NW_010115342.1:7823-14194 GCF_000699245.1 Pterocles gutturalis | reverse complement strand
GGCGTGAGCCCGTGAGTCCCTCCTGCCTCGTTAGCTCACAGCACTGTGCTGGTTAAGATCAGGTACCAAAGCACTTCCCACCCCTCTCCCGGGCGGTGACCGAGAGCGGTGGCATTGCAGAAATGACGGAAAAGCTCCAACCAGTCGCCGTGCAACCCTCGTCCCCAGCAAGGGCCGGGCTGAGGAGCGGCTGGTGCAAAGGGGTGTTCTCTCCACCGCACGTCAGGCAGCAACCAAAATCACCCTGCCAGCCCCCCGATTAAACTGGCAATGCTTCATTATCCAGCAAAGGATGCTCAGCAACAAGAAGTGACAACCGACGGGAAGCTGCATGCCCACTCTGTCCCCTGGGCTGGTGTCCCCACGGCCCAGCTCACCTGTGCACCATGTTTTGCTGCCAGCACCCAGAGATCCTGGAGGCAGATTGATTGTAAGCAACTCTCAGCTTTCATTTTCAGCAAATGAAATGTTTTCAGTCTTTCCAGGTTGGATGCAAACACCTCAACATCAGAATCTGGAATCCAAATCCACCAAGCCCATCAGGAGTGCGCCACAGGTTTATTGAGGTTTAGGATTTTTATTGGGGTTTCTGATTTTTCAGGCAGCTACGTGATTTCTGGCAAGATGTAACTCCTGGCCTTTGGCTGTGTGAACATCCTGCCATACTCCAGCCCCTTCCTTCTCCTCCCTTCAGTGCTCTGGGCCCTCTCGGCTCCCGGAGCAGCAGCATTTCCAGCAACTCAGGACGGGGCTCATCCATCCATCTGTGCCCAAACCCTGCTGTGGTCTCTCTGGTGGGGCAGGCAGGCAGGATCCAACTCTTCCCCTTGTTTCTGCCAGGTGGCAGCACTGGAGGGATGCTCAGCCATCCCTCTGAAGCCACAGCAAGCCCCCGCTTTCGAACAGGAGCAATAAAAATCCCTCCTTGCACCAAATGCCCCGATCAGCAGCCAGGCAGGGCTGGCCTCTCCTCTGCTTGCAAGTCCAAGAGCCAAACACCAGTGGCGGCACAGGGGAGAGGAGTTCTCCCCGGCCACAGCCTACCGGCGGTGCAGCAGGGTGCCGGCACGCCAGCCCCAGGCGGTTTGGGGAGCCGTGCTGAGATGCTTGGTCCATCATCGCAGAGCTGCATCCCTGGGCGATACCAGCCTAATCCCACCGTCTGCAACCGCTCACACATCAAAGAGATGAGAAAACATGCTCTGCATGTATTATCTTTTGCATTTCGAGTTCTTTCTGTTTGATCTGATGAGATGGAGGGGCTTTTTCCAAAGGTATTGGAGAAGATGGGTGTGAGAGAGTAATTTAGGGCTGGGAGTAATTTTTCATCAATGTACTTAAAGACAATCACAGCACTAGGAAGGAGGCCTAATTGTGGAGTTGTGTAATTAGTTTTTATGTCGCTGCAATTATTCTGTTGGCTACATATAAAGAACATGGCAAAATGCAGCACTTAATTTTAAATCAAGACTTGATTCTCTTTTACTAGGTAATTGATGTTGATCACATCACTTAGCAGCGACTATAAAATGTGCTATTTAGATTGTAAAAGGAAGGAGAAAAGCGCTAAGCAGATAGGTAATTGATGGATCGCGGGTTGCTGTGGGGGGACGCAGCATTAATCCATCAGTTTTCAGTTCTCTGTGTTTCCAGCCACTTCCAGGCATCGTTAGTGGCCAGAGCGTTAATGAGTGCAGAGCCACTGATCCCTGCAGCAGCAAACAGCTGCTCTGCCCCGGACAGCAGCATCAACAGGTGAACTTGCACTTAATACAATTGATTCCTTACACTTAAATACCTTCTTTTAAGGGCAAGCTTTGCTCAGAGTAGCTTGGGGTGTGGGGTGGGATTCAGGGATGTTCTCCCCGGGCAGAGCATCCCGCCTGGGCATGCACCAGGTCCTGCTCCCCTCTCCTGGGCAGGGACCACTGCCCATCTCCTGGCGCTGCCTGCAAGCCCAGAGCCACTGGCATCCCCAAATACCTGCCCTGGGGACCTCAGTCCTCCTGTATCAATAGCGCTCAGCTGTTGGAAATCAGAAAAGCTGAGGATGCAGCAGTGGGTTATTCCCTGCAGAACAGCACTGACAGCTTCTCAGTCAACAGCGTCACAACATCTGACAGTGAACTGGGCTCAGGGCTGGGAGAGCTGGGCCAGTCCTGCGCCTGAGCAGCAGCGAGAGCTTGGTTCCCCCCACGCAGGATGATACAAGACTTGCCCTTGCCCAGCACAAGCCCACATCAATAACTCGACACCGCACGGTCACGATAAAGTCAATAATAGTTTTCCCAGCCTTTGTGACTGCCCCTCATTACTGGATTTCAAGGAATATTTGCTGCTTCCCAGGCAGGAGCTGGAGGTGAGATGCTGCAATTGCTGCAGGGATGATTCTGAGGTGACTCTTGGGCCACTAGAAATTCAGATTTCCTCCAGGGAAAGGCACGTGGGCTTGTGTCTGGGGCCACCACATGCTCAGCTGGAGCCACCTCCCCTCCTTGGGATCGTCCTCCGGACCATTCGCCTTCTCCAGCAGCCCAGCCATGGCAACGTGTCCTCCACAGGGCTTCTGCGCCGAGTGGCTGTCACCAGGAGGGTTTGATGTCCCTGGCCCCCCGGGGGGGTGCCAGGAGAGGGGACGCCACGCTCATGGGGAGCCTCTCCCAGGGCATCCCGGTGAGCCTGGGTGGTTCGCTCAGGGCCAGGGCAGGCTGGGGAGCAGGACCATGAGAGATGAACACTGTCCTTCTCCCAGCTAATAAACAAACTCCACGGGCTGCAGGAGGCTCGTTAAGTCAAGTTTCCAGGTGGCAGGTCCAGGCTTTGCACTGCACGCTGTCACCAGACCAGACGGATTTGTGGCCAGGTGGTCACTGCACAGAGAGTCCTACTGGGATTGTTGTCCGAAACAGTTTTCCCCTCCAGCCATTCCTTCCCCCCAACCTTTTGTGTCCTGCTGTAGCTCCAACATATGAGATGAAGTTCAGGCTCCAGCGGGTGTAACTGTTGAACAACCTGCAGCTCTGGCGCTGTGCCGCATTGCCTCCCAGCCTGGCCCGGCCAGAGAGCTGGCAGCAGCCGCTTTCCACACTGGGATGATGAGATCTGTCTTTGCAACTCAAGAAGCGAGTTGTGACCTAGCCCGAGTTCAGAGCAGGTGATTTTTGCAGTGCAGAGAGGGCAGAGGTGAACCCCCAGCTTGAGATGGGGTGCCACCACAGCTGCAGGCTCACCCCCTTTGCTTTTCTCACCCATTTTGTGCGCTGGCAGGACCAGTTCTGCCACGGCAGCATCAGCCTCTCCAAGTTGCTGTAAGGAGCAGCCGGGTCCCACTGGCAGCCTCTCATCGCCACCAGCCCAAATGCCATTTCATTCACTGTGCAAAAGAAAAAAAAGAAATTCTTCACCCAAGGGTTTTTGACATCGATCCCTCGGAGGCTGCGGAGCAGTGAATGGGATGTGATGAGCCGAGGGGCCGTCCCTGCTCGCAGCGAGGCTCTGCCAGCACGAGGGGCAAAGTGCGAAGGATTCCGGGTGAGCTGCTGCCAGCACAGCGGCACAGCCCGGGGTTGAGATCCCGGCGAGTGTCAGTTCTGCAACAACTCTTTTCCCTCTGGAACACATCACAGGACAGCTCAGCCCTCGCTGGGGCAGTGAGGGCAGGCTCTGCCTTGTTTCGAGAGCCCGGCAATGCCAGATGACTCCCGCATTTCATTACAGGTTATTAACGATGCCATTCATTACAGCCAAGTGGTTTGCTGCACACCGGCTTCCCACTGGGCTTCCCTCGCTCACCCCAGTTGGATATCGGGTTCAGATTGAACTGGGTAAGGTGGCAATAGTGGTCAATTCACAGCCACTTTCCTAGGGTGCCAGGCACAAATGATTTAGAAGCAGAGAGGAGAATAAAGCCCGCAGCGAGAGCAGAGGGACCTGGTGGGGACATAACCGGTGTGAAGGGAACAGCAAGTTTAGAGCCACCAGCTTTAGGCTGGGACGGCACAGACAGCAGTGTCCCCAGGGACCCTTTCGAGAAGCAGCCACCCCTGAGGACCCGAGCAGGAGCCTTCCTGCGTCCAAGCAGGGAATTAGGTAAGAACAAAGTCACCAGCATGGGATGCCAGAGGGGGAGAGTGCAGGCAGCAACAGGCCAGCTCCACCCTGCACCCCCTCCCTAGGGACACGCCGACCCCAGGCACAGACTTACAGCCCTGGTTGTCCCCATTGGACCAGCCTGGGCTGAGCCAGGGCTGAAGGTTTTGGATCCTTGAGAAGCCCCAGGGAAGCACCCACCCCTGCCAGTCCAGCTGCCACCCCTGGGAGCTGGCGTCCCACGCTGCCACCTCCTCTTCACGGCATGTGAGGCATAGTTCTGATCCTGGCTGAGAGTCAAACACCATACAGCCGCTCGCTCACCCTCCCCTCCCGATGATGGGGAGAGAATTAAAGGGGGAAGGGAAAAGAGACTCGTGGGTTGGGATAAGAACAGTTTAATAACTAAACTGCAATAATATTGGAAATAATAATTATAATAATAGTAATATATACACATGTACAAATGAGTGACACACAGTGACACTGCTCACCACCCAATGACCAAGGCTCAGCCTGTTCCCAGCTAATGATCCTGGAGCAGGGAGAGCCCTGAAACTGCAATCCTGGAATGGAGATAGGAGCCCGAGTGTCCAAGAGCCTGAGACAACCCTGAGAGAGGGCTGGCCTGGAGGGAGACAACCCAGAGCAAGAGAGAGCACTTCCAGACAGAGCCTCACCTCTATCCTGGCCATGCCGGGCATGGGATGGAACAGACCATTGGCCAGTTTGGGTCTCAATCCTTAACCAGAGGTTGGATCCTGGGCTGGTCACTGGGGCTGTGCTCCCTCCCAGCTCCTCCTGCCCCTGCAGACACGGGCACAGCAGAGAAGCTGGAAAGTCCTTGAGTGTCCTGGCAGCAGCTCTGCCCATCAGTGTGTGATCAGCTTCTCCTCAGCACAAACCCAAACAGCCTCACACCAGCTGCTGGGAAGAGAGTGAACTCTGTCCCAGCCCAAACCAGGACACCACCCATGCGTGCTGCAGTGTTCAGGAGCAAGCGCAGGGACAGTTGGCACAACTCTTCCCATAAGGTGGAAACAAGGGGACTGTAAATCTCAGTGTTGTCGCACACTTAGAGGAGAGGGGACAGTTATAAGCTGTTATTTCCTGCAAAAATGGGCTTTAAATCATCATCCACCACCAACACCCACCACTGGTGCTCTGAAGCTCCCCAGCAAAGCCTCTGCGACTGCTTTGCACCACGGTGCCGGTGAGTGACCCCGATGCTCATCACCGGGAGATATTCGCTGCGTGTCAGCACCCACATTCTGCTGCTGCTCACAGTACCTACCAGCATCCAGGAAGAAAACAGACCCATGAAACACCAACAAAACCAAACGTGCTTATTTTTTTTAGGATTGCGACTCCATCCTCATAATGACCAGGCTGCAGCCTCTGGAAAACCAGCTGGGCACACGACAGCAGGGCATGGGGTGCTCGGCAGCAAGGACCCGCTGCCCCATCCATCCCAGCAGCGCAGCTGGGGAAATGAAGATGTTATCGAGCAGCAGCGCGGCACGGTAATTGAAAGTCTTTTTGCTGCGGGAAACCCTCGAGGCTGCCAGTCTCTTGGCTGAGCAGTCGCTTACCCAACACTTTTTCATTTCCTTTCTGTTTCGCTTAAACTTTCCATCGGACTCCTCTTCCATCTGAACTGCGACGATAAGGCTGGAAATAAAGAGGCATTTATGGCCCCCCTCCTGGGCTGGGTTCGTACAGAAATGAGCTGAGCGGTGGGTGCTGCCAGACAGGTCTCCAGGTCAGGGAGGGGAGAAAACATCAGCAAAAGGGATGGGGCAAGCGGGGCACAGAGGGATTTCTGTACGGAAGTAGAAGGGAAAAAGCAACAGCGGAAGAGCTGAAAGTGTGACGTATGAAAAAAAATACCTTAATTTTTACAAAGGCTCTTAATACATTAATATCAGGGAGACTTCTGTATGGAAAGCTCCCTCTCGTTTACTACCATCTCGAGATCATCAAAGACAGTGATAACTGTTCAGTGGGGGAGCAGGAGCGAGGTGGGACGGGCTGGAGCCGGGGGCTTGTCTCCAGGGACAGGAGCTCAACCCTTGACAGTGATGAGCCAGCCCAGGGACGAGCAGCAATGAAGAGCAATGGAGCCAGCAGCTGGAGAGCCACGGTGGGCACTGGGGACGTTGGTTTTGGCAAAGGAGGATGCCCCAGTACCTGTTGGCTCCCTGGAGAGTCTGGACAAACCTGCCTGGGTGCCTAGGACAGGGGTTTTTAAAGTAACATCCAGTATCTTCCCTTCTGCTCCA
>NW_010115342.1:5468-7778 GCF_000699245.1 Pterocles gutturalis | reverse complement strand
CCAAAGAGTTGAGGAGTGTGAAAATCATCCTGGCCACAGCGGGAAGCACTGCCGGGACAGCAGCCGAGCCCCCAGCCCTGCACCGTGGGGCAAAAGGCCCTGGACACCTTTGGGATGCCATTGGAGAAGGCTCTGACCCAGGCTCCAGCCCTGAAACCCACCTGGGTTCCCTGCAGCACCGTCCAGCTGGGCACCGGGATGCTCCGGGGCGGTCACAGGCCTGGGAACCTCTGGCTGATGGATGATGCAGATTCTAAGCTGCCCAGAAGGAGCTGGGGACCCTGAGCTGTCACCTACACCAAGCATCACCCTGCACATGACAAGCAAGGGGTCCCCTCTGCCCACTGGGGAGCTGGTTGGAGCCGGATGTCCTTCCTGGCCTTTTTCTTGGCCAGACCATGGGCTAATCCATTCTCTGGTCCTCACCAAATGCTTTTCTCAGGCTCAGCCCACTCTGCTTTAATCCCGTGTGCTTCCCTTTACCAGCAGCACCAGCTTCATCCCCAGCTGTGGTCTCCTTCTTTCTCAGGATGGTCCCACAGACCTCAGACTTTCCTGTCATCTGGAGGGTGAACATAATATCTACAAACCCAGCTGCCTTCCTGAACCTGTTATCTGCTTTCCTCGTGGGGAAAAAAATAGGAAAAAATTAGTATGCAGCTTCTTGCTCGAGAAATCAATGTGATCTCAGCTCGCTGTGAAGTTCCCTGGCTGTTAGAGAGGCTGCACTGGTAAAAACTAACCCTCAGAGGAGGAGTGGGGGGGTGGGGAAGAAAGAAAAATAAATTCCAATGACTAGACGAGGCTGAAATGTTGCAGAGGGCTAAACTCCTGCTTGTGCTGGAGCTTGTTCAGAAGTGCGAGAGCAGAGAGGGCTGTGGAGTGGATTCAGTCCAGCTCTTTATCACCCAGCTAAGAATCAGCTGGAATTGTTAATTCTCATTAAAGCTGTTAAAGAAAAAAGCAATCAAGAGTTTCCTTTCCAAGAAAAAAAAAAAAAAAAAAGAAAAGAAAAAAAAAAAAGGAAGACATTTCAGCTAAATTTTAAAAAATGGGTTTAGAAAAAGGGGGGTAAAATGTTAAAAATTTTGAAACAACCCAATTCAGCATTTTCAGGATGAAAAGGGATACATTTTTCTTGTGAAATGCATCATCGATTCAAATGTGTTTTATCTTACAGTCTGAAGAGCAAAAATAGTTTTCAAATCAAAGCAAAAATGATATTTTTAGACTTTCCCTTTAAAAAAGCCTATCTGGGGGTTTCTGTTCTAATTAAGAATGATTTTTTTCCTTCTTTATTTTCTTTTTTTTTTTTGAATGGAATAAGCTGTTTCTTGTTCACTCCACTCTGAACTGGTGGGCTGGTGCTTTTCTTGCTGTGCCCACTCGGGCAGGACACACGGGCAATGCTCACAGCCCCTGCTCCGGGTGCCAGCGCTGCCTAAAATCCCCTGGGGCTTGAGCCAGGCTTTTCAAGACCTCGCTGAATTAAACCAGCATCAGCAAAACGGCACTCAGACTTACCAGGGTTATCATCGTAGTGTGATTCAGGGTCACCGGGGATCCAGAACAGCCCACTCGCACGCTCGGGCCGGGGCTGTGCAAGCCCACTGCCAGCTCTCCCTCACATCCTTACCCCCACACCCAGCTGCCTGCCCCACGGAGCTTCCATCTGGCTGAGAAGGGACCTGGTGGAGTCCCAAAACGGCTTTGGTCAGTCTCCCTGGATGTGCAAATTCCTACGATGAAGAGGATTGGGGGAGAGGAGCGAGTTGTGATGACCACACTCAGGGGCAAGGCACCTACTTTACCTCTTGCACATCTGTAGCCAAGACAGACCCTGCGGCTCGATGCCACAAGATCTGCCACCGATCCCAGAGGTGGCTTGTGTCCGGGGGATCCCCCTCCGTGGGATCACACATTTATCACACCGAGACAGCAGTTCAGGAGCTGTTAGATGAAAGGCAGCAAGTAACAGAGACTGTGGTTTGCAACCTGTCTTTGGGATGGGAGTGCTGAAGGAGGGAGAGAAGAGAAAAAAAATGGGGGTCGAAGAGGAGCTGGGAGGGGAAGGGGACACCAGGGAGGGGGACTTGGCTGGGCGGAGCTCAGGGGGAAGCCAGGAGGGATGGGAGCAGAGCTCCAGGGCTCTGCCAGAGACAAAAGGGAGAAAGAAATTGCTCTGCAGCAGTTTCAGCCGAGAACAGAGGGAACTGCACAGGCTCCTTGTGCTGCTGGAGCACATTTGGAACAACAAAAACCCCTGGGCTCTGGCAGCGAGCTGAAAGCCCGGCAGGCCTGGAGGGGGGG
>NW_010115342.1:0-5367 GCF_000699245.1 Pterocles gutturalis | reverse complement strand
TGGTTTTCTATAACCTTTTTTGATTTCTCTGTCCTCTGGGCCAAGGGAGGTTGCTCTCGAGGTCTGCAGTGATGGAACAGCCTGACCAGCCCTTCCCTGCGCTGCCCGGAGGGACGCAGGCAGCCGCAGCCTCAGCCAGCCCAGCCATGGATCCTGCCCCACTGCCGTTCCCGGGGCAGTTGCGCCAGGGAGAGCTGTCACCCCAGGAGACAGCATGGCCACCCAGCTATCGAGACAGACAAATACTAACCCCAGTGAGAGGCTGCAGGGCCCCTGGCCAGGGAAGGACATGCAGTGAGATCACAGCAAGAAGCAACTGGTGGATGAAGCCTGGAGCATCCCAGCACAAGCCTCACGTCAACCTGGCATCTTCCTCTCCTGCCACAGCCACTGCACGCCTTGGCAGGACAACTTCCCCCCACCAGGTCCCAGAAATATCCACAGGGAGGACGGTCAGTGTAGAGTCCAACAGGTTTTGTACCTACTCTCTTGCAACAAGACGATGGGCCCAGGATGAAAAGGGATACATTTTTCTTGTGAAATGCATCATCGGAAGGGCTTCCAGCATGCAGGAAGGGCTGGCTGCTCCCTAAGGGAAGGGAAACGTGGGTAACACCAGCAGAGATACCCCCAGCAGGCACAGTGCCCCGGGGTCTGAGCCCTGCCCCATGCTGGTTACAGGCTCCACCAGCAGCCCCAGGGCCAGCTTGCAATAACCCAGGTCCAGAGCCCACCCAGGAATGAGGAGAGATGGGGCAAGGACAAGACTAGAGGTGCAGGTACAACACAGGTCCCAAGTTCATCTAGAAAACAGGAGAGATGGGGAAACACTCTTTATCAGAGAGTATAGTGACAGGATGAGGGGTAACGGCTATAAACTGAAAGAAGGCAGATTTAGATGAGATATTAGGAAGAAATGTTTTCCTGTGCGGGGGGTGAGGCAGTGGCCCAGGTTGCCCAGAGAAGCTGTGGATGCCCCATCCCTGGAGGGGTTCAAGGCCAGGCTGGATGAGGCTTTGGGCAACCTGGGCTGGTGGGAGGTGTCCCTGCCCATGGCAGGGGGTGGGACTGGATGATCTTTAAGGTACTTTCCAATCCAAACCCTTCTGTGATTCTAAAACATGGCCAGAGACACAGCTACAATGTGTGTCCAAAGGTTCCTCCAGGAGCCAAGCCACCAGCGGTGCAGAGCCAAGGGATCCATCCAGCAGAGCTAAGGTTGGAGCCAGGGGCTGCTGCAGCATCACGCAGAAGAGGAGGGAAGCTCCAGGGCTGAGCTTAAATGGGGCTCCTGGCCTATGGGTGTTGGGGTGCCAGGCGAGACTGGGCAGGGTCATTATGGGCTGTTGGTCCCATGGGGCTGATCCAAGCTATGTATCACCCTCGGCAAACAGCAACTGCCCAGCGAGGGAGCACAACTAGGGCAGCCTGGCCTGGGCAGGGTGTTGTCTGCTTGGATGGCAGCACTAAGGGCTGGAGGGGAGCACAGTCCCATTGCTGATGTCCTCTCCTGAGATGCTGGGGAAGCATGTGGGGCTGGAGCTTCCTTACCAGCAGAGCTGTGGCTGTGGGTCATGCTGTGGGTGGGCACACTGCATCCCCAGGAGGGCAGAGGGAGCAGGAGGGATATGGGGGCGGGTAACACACTGCACTAGGCTTTTACATACCTAACTCAAAATAAACTTTGTTTTTTAAAAAAATATATCTAAGAAGAGGTTTTTTGGTTATTATTTTAAAACTGTAAATTGCTGAAAGACTTATCACTGCTCTCCCAAATCACTCTCAGGCAAACAAAAGGCAGTTCTAAATTTAACTGTGCTTTACAACAAAATGAATCAGGAGCGTTTTGCTCATGATTTGCCACTGGCTCCCTTTAGCCACATCTTAAACTGCTTCACTGCTTGGTCTGATTAGCAGTGTCTCTCTGGGGGCAGAGGAGACCCTGGAAGAGCTGGAGGTGTTGCAGGTCAAGATTAAAGTGCTCTGCATGCCATTAACGGTCAAAACTATAACTAGCTTAAACCAGTGCAATTAGATGGCTCACAGGTTGCGGGAGTAACGTCTGCAGCTTTTCATTCCACATGCCGTGGGCTTAAAGCACAGCCTTGACATTAACTGGACGTGATTAAAAGCAAGTGTCGGGGGCTGAGACCTGGCGGAGGAGCTCAGCAGGCAGGGTTAAGTCCACAGCTTCTTCTGGGGTCTTCTGGGGTCAGACACCCCAGGGTCTGGGAGAGATCTACCAGCATTAGCAGAGCTGGCTCAGCTTTTCAGTCTGTAATGCCATCTTGTGATGATAGCTGGGAAGTGGAAATTGTAGGGTCCGCTCTGGGGTGGGATGAAGTGCCTGGCTCTTGTTCAGATGGACAGAAAGCCCAGAAGCACCCCAGTTTAACAAGCTGGGGGCTATGAGGAAATTTGTCTCTGATAGGAAAGTCCCTATTCTTGCTCTGAGAGAGTGAAAATGATTCATTCTATTAATATTTCTCTCTCTAGTTCAGTTATCTGGCTAAGAAACCAATTTCTTCCAGGATGAAGAATCTGATTTGTGACTCTCCCTGGGTTCTGAGGGCTAATTTCCCTTCTCAGCATGGAAGGACGCAGTGCCAGCTGTGTGATGAGCTACAGCAGAAGGACCTGTGGTTCAAAGTGCCACATCCAAGCAGTACAGGTACTTTTCTTCCCAGATTGGAGCTGGAGAGTTCAGCAAGATCAACTCTGCTGTAAGCCTCCATGCCGACCTCAATGTTGAGATGCACACATAGGGGCATGGAGAACCAGCACAGGAAACACAGGATCTCCGATGTCAGAAAAAATTAAATTAAGCAGAGGCTAAGGGGAACGGGAGCACAGGGGAGCTGGTGCTCTGCTTACTCCTTTCCTGCACTTCAGACACAGGAGGTAGGAAGAGACAGCTCAGAAATGGCTGTGGGCTGCCAACAGCAAAAAGCCTGCCCTGAAACAGGCAGACCAAAGGTGTAGTCCTGCCAAATCCATCGCTGGGAGACAGACCCAGCTACACCTTCCCCAGCCTCCGTTGGATGCCTTAATGCCAGCTCAGTGCTCTGTGTGTCTGTGGCCAGGCATGGCAGCGTAGCTATAACCTCTCTTGCTTGGCATCCATTCAAAGGAAGTTTTTCACTGGGGCTTTGTGCTCCAGTGAGACACTTCAAGACCTTTAGGGCAAGACCAGGATCCCTCCCCTGTGCTCCTCCTGTGGCTTAGGCTCTCAGAGCTTGCGGATGCCACTGATGCTCAGCTGGAGCTGTCTCTTGCCTCAGGCAATCATCTACTCCATCTCTGTCTTCTCCAAATGCTTCTTGGTCTTTTTTCAGCCCAAGGTGGGCAGCTATTCTTCCTGGATGTGGGAACGCTCACACAGGCCATGATGTGTGGGGTGCTCCTCCCAGACACAGCCCGTCCCTGCTTTGTCCCAGTAAGCGCTGGGCTTGTTCCGCCCAGGACAGCCACGGCTGTGTGCGGGGAGAGTGGCTGGTGCTGAGCGGAGGAAAGCATTGCGTGCTCTCCCATCTAGTGATGAACCTACTGTAGTACAAGTTTCCTGGCTACGCTCCAGGGCAGAAGATCCAGGGCTGATGAAAAGCTGCTGCGATGGAGGGACAGGTAACAGCAAACACAGAGGGCACGTCGTGATTTTGTTACTGCAGGTCTTACTGCCTGTGGCCGAGGGCACATGCCCATGGATGGGGATGGATGATGGGATCTGCTGAGACCCGGAGCAGGCTGCCTAAGCGACAGCTCTAGTTTGGAAGTTGTATAACTAACTCATTAGTGCAGCAGGGGGCTCAAATTAATAAGCCTTGCCTCTTAATAATAAGACATTTTTAGCAGGACTAGGGAGATACTTCAAAATACCAGATACTTCTGCCAAATACCAGAACGCAGCGACTCTCGATGCCAGGACCAGCCTCTCACCTCCCAGCATAGATTTCTCTGCGTTCCTGCACAGCTTTCCTCTCTAGTGATTGGGCTTGGTTTATCTCAAACAAATGCGTGCATGTTATTTTTGAACTTTGAATAAAAGGTGTCACTCCAGGTGAAACACGACGCCTCTGCCACGGGAATCAAGTAAAGCCTTCTTTTGCCACAGCTTCCTGGAGAACGTGCTCTGTACATCTGCTGCATCCCTCTGAGGAGGTGAGAAAAGGCTTCGGAAACAGGCTGAGCCCAGCACTGCCCTGCGTGGAGCCCGTGCTGCAGCAGCCTGGCCAGACACCGCTCTGCAGGGCTGAACACAACCACAGCGGGATCAGAAACAGCACCCAGCTGGGCAACAGGTCCCCTGCCCTGACCTCCCGCCTGCTTCCGGCCCTGGGGACCAGAGAGACGGGCAGCTGCCTGCAGCAGCACCCCAGCAGCATCCTCAGCACTGGCTTGACTATCTGAGAGCTGGTTTCATTGCTTAGCTGTGTTGGCCTTCCCCCCGTAGCCGATGGCAGCAAACATCACGTTGTTCTTTGGTACCAAGATCCCCACTTGGCCTGTTGTTAATCTTCGCTTAGTAGAAGATAACTACATGCTCCTTTTCTCTTGCAAGTGCCGTGCTGGGGACTGAAGGGACTCAGACGCTTTGTTTCAAGACAGATTAGAGATATAAATTAGCACAAAACGAAAGCACAGCCAGCCTTCAGAAGAGCTCCTCTGGTCTAGACGCAGCCTCCCCTGAACTCCGTGCACCCTAGCACAGCCCTGCAGTTTGTGTTCAAAGCAACTCAGCTGGCTCCAGAAGCTTGGTTAACCCCTGTCGAGTAAATACTCAGTTACAGGATAAAAGAGGGATCACATCCAAGAGATTTTGTTCCCATAAATTAGCAGGACAGGTTAAATCAGGACAGGAACCACTGTCTGCAGGCACAGCACATCAGCTTGAGGGACTTGCACCAGCATGGAGCTTTAATGCTTCAGAAATACCCGTGCTAGAGGCGAGGCTGGGGCACCCCACAGCGTACCGATGTCTGGAGCTCCGGCAGCAGCCAGAGCGTTTTCCTGTTCTGCGCAGCTCCGACCCCGCCCCTGCTGGCGACCCGCTCTCTGCCCCGTGTCCCCTGCTCTCCTCCAGCTCCGGGATCCTTTGGACCTGCTGGACCTTGGCTCAGCAGCATTTGTGCCGCACACACAGTCCCCGGAGCAAAAGAAACAGCAACACTGTGGGAGAGGAAAGAAAATTCAGTAAATTGCTGCAAGAAAACTCCTGCCAACGTGCCGTGAGGGCCAGCCCCGTGTCCCTCGGCCCCCACCGGCTGTCCCGGCCGCAGGGCAGCTCTGGGCCACGGGCTGGTCTCTGGTGGAAGCACTTTCATACCCTCCGTTGTGAGCCGCAGCTGGGGCCGGGGCTGGTGACACACA
>NW_010115341.1:2208-13832 GCF_000699245.1 Pterocles gutturalis | reverse complement strand
AGCCGGGCCCTGCCTGGGGACACCCCAAACTCATTGTTCTGTGCCCCCTCTTCAATATGTTATTCGCAGAGGCGCTGATTGGCTCCGTCCTGGCCTGGGGTGGGTCCATCATGAGCTGGGACACTTGCTACATGATGGTGGTGCCCCTTCCCCCACTTCCCCCCCTTTACCAAGCGCTTGGGGGGGAGGGGGGTGACTCGTTAAGAGTAATTTAAAAAAGGAGCCACCGCTGTAACCCCTCCGTTGCCGCCAGCAGCAGACTGGAAGCCAGGGGAACTCTTAGCAGTTGCTTAAGGAGTCATTATGCCCCTCCCTGCTACCAGACAAAACCCCCCACACAAAACCATAACAATGCATAAAGACAGTGGCCAAGGTAGGGCTGGTGCGGGGAATCATATACATTCCCAAAACTGAGTGGTTTGTGAAAGACCCAGAATTACTTGTCCTGAGCCTACAAAATCACTGAGACCTCGTTTTAAACAACGCTGACTGTAAACCCAGCCTGGGCAAGAGCTGCTCTGATACAGGATGTCCCTCCAGAACTTTCCAAAAGATGTGCCACAAAAGAACTATAAGAATTCACTGTCTCCAGAGAACTTACCCTTATTGCAGTGATCCTCCCACATTTCTTTAAAACCACTCTCTTATCCCTCAATAAGAAAGGCCACATGAGACACTGGGCCTTGCATGATTGTGCTGTGACTAATTCTTCTTTTCATTAATATTTAAAAAAAATCTGAGACAATATGTCTTTTAGCCTGAGCAGATCTTATTTAATCAAACTTCTCAACAATGTCATTCATAATAATGACAGTCTGGTGGGAACTTGCAGTATCCTGAATTAAATCAAGGAGTATATAAATATGACCAAGGTATTCTCAAAGTAAATACAGCTAGCCAGTTTTAAAATGGCAACTAGCTTTTGCTTTTTAATTGGGGTGACATTTTGCAAGGCCACTCCTTGGTGAGTTTCGTATTCTTCCATTCTGTTCTGCTTTTCTTATTTGTATAGTGTCACCAAGGCATATATGAAATACATTTCAAAGTACAGATATCAGCTCATTTACAGCTAATTATAATAGGCAAGTGGTGCAGTAAATGGAACACCCGATTTTCTCCCCTTTTTTTTCCTTTTGGTTGAAGCTTTTGTGATGTTCTCCAGGTGACTCCCATGCATAATGTAACACTAGCAATGCTGTTTGCATAATAAGCTATTTTCTACCACAGAAGCAGAAACATTTTATCACTATAGAGAAGGCTTGGATTATGAATACATTTTCATATAAGTTGATTTATGTGAAAATTACCAATAAATGCATTCTAGCCATAAGTAAAATGTTTGTTCCTACTTTAAGGAGTAGTATTATTTGAAACTTAGGGGGAGGGGAAATGCATATCCCCACTAAGGGAACCTATTTTATTAATATGATTCAAATGTCAGAGCTTGCAGTCACCTTCTGAGGTGCAGAGCTCCCTCACTTTCCTCCATCAAAATAAATGAGAGCGGAAAATGCTCAGCACTAGACAGAAGCACTCTGCATCTCACCACATTGAACCGCCAGTTCTGTGGCCTTTAATGCAGCACCAAAGCAAACCCTGCTCTAATCCCATAGCACCTTCTTCAGTCTCCAAACCAGTTGTTTGTTGCCCCCTTGTTTCAAATGAAGGTACATTTTTGTATTATGAGTTACATGTTTCCTTATTAGCCTTTTTAAAACATATTTATTTGAATTGGAGCAATATTCTTAACAAGACCAGCCCTGGAGTCTCACCTGCCTGACAGTGCAATAAGGAACAGGACTATGAAGCTTGGGTTCAGTCCAGCAAATTCAGATAGGCATCAGCACCTCCACGCACTCAAGTGGCCCCACTCCACTCTCATACCCACACTGCAGCAAGTGGAGCAGTGACGTTAAAAAAGGCTTCACGTGGCCCTACACCCATTTCCAGATGACCTCAGGATCACAGCTCACATGTTTGGTCACAGATGAAATGTGACCTAGATGCATATAAAGCACCAGCACCAGTCTCAAAAGTGACACCCTTGAGACTAAGCTCGTGCCCTTTGAAGCCAGCAAAATAGAGGGCTTTGGATCTGGCCATTTGCATTGGAGGGTATCCCAGAACCAATTAATTGCCATTGCAAGTGCGTTTTGATGGACTAGGGTAAAAAGAGGCATTCCTCAGGAAGTGCTGGAATTGCTCCCTATTCAATGAGGAGCTGATCCTGCAAAGCATATGCTGTAAGCAAGCCCTGGTCCTCCTGAGCCTGCAGGGACCTCAGTGGAGCTGCCTGACACAGCAAGGCTGTGTCCCAGCGGAGGAGATCAAGCCTCTACCTTTGAAACAATGAAAAAACATGCACCTCAATTTTTCAAAGCCATACACTGCTCACATCTCCTGCTACTGTAAATCAAGGTGGTTTTATTGATACCAGAGGAGTTCTGCTGATTTACATGAGCTGAATGTCTGATCCAATGTTGGTTATCAAGATTATTTCTGCCTAATAGAGGTACCTCACAGAAGAAAACTTTTCATACCATATGTCGATGCCTCTCAACTCTACAAAATTAAAAAGCTAACACTCTAATTGGGGGGGTGGGGAGCGGCACTGGACTACTGCAAATAAACAACACAACATTTATGCCTTCCAGTTTTACTAATTAACTTCCTTCTCTGTCACCTGCAGACCTGTGTGTGAGGAAGAGCACTCTTCAGCAAACATCCTTGACACCATTCTTCAGTTCAGCAGATGAGAAAATGCTGTGACTCTTTAACAGGTGTCACCAGACCTCAGTGGGAAACTGAGCCCTCCGCAGCTTGCTCAGACCCGTGCTACTTGCTGTCCAGCCCTTGTTGATGGCAGGGTACACAGTGCACTATCTTTGTGTGATATCTGACAAACCTCCTGCCCTGGTTTGTCTCCAGGCAAAATCCAGCAGCATTCATTCCCACTCCCTGCTGCCAAGAAGTGTCTGTACCTAGTTCTGCTTCTCATTTACATTTGTGTTAGGATCACCTTATGGAGCTCAGCTTGCTGCATTTCTCACTGGAGCGAGGGGTGTTTTGCATAAAAAGGTAAATTAAACCCTTCTGCAAAAGGGGATGTTCCCTGGACAGCCCTGAGTCCCGCTTCCCTGTATGCTCAGGGCAGTGCTGCTATGCCGTGAAGTCTGCTGCTTAGGTGGCCAGCTCCACACCATCGGCCCAGCAGCACGAGTCAGCCAGCCTCTGCCACTTGTGACCCATGCCATATTTTCCGCTGCTCTCAGGTGAGCATTGCCAGCCACACCTTTTGGCTCAGGATCTCTTTTTATGGGTACCGCAAATCCTTGCAAGCCTCTCCTGCATGGGGTCCCCTTCCTGCCATGGTCTCATACAGTCCCCACTGCAGACAGTTCCTACCCTCTAGCCTGCTTGGGAGCTCTCCCTTCCCATTTAGGAGACTGACTATTATGGCTAAAGATGACTTAGCAAAGTTTTTTCGCCTTTGAGATTTCTGCCTGCTCTCAGTGCTCTGCCACTGTCACTGCTGGCACTAGTGCTGTGACAGCTTCATTGACCCCAGTTCTGGGTCACTGAGCGAAAATCTCTGACATGAAGAAGGAGCAGCCCAGGTCACCCAACTGTGGACATGCCAGGCTCTCCTAGCAGCAGGTACCACCAAGAAACCCCTGCTTGGACAAGTTCTCTCATTTGTCACTGAACTTGAGGCTCCCAGCTGAGGAGTCTGTTTCAAATTCCCCAATCCTGCTCCCCTGAGTAACACGACTGATGCTAATTCACAAAGTAACACTGACCCCTAGGTCTTTGTATTTTCAATTTAAAAACATTTAAAACTACTGTTAAATAAATTTGTGTCCCTAAGATAGTAACTAGTGCTGCTGCTGGAGCATGGATTCAAGAAATTAAACTAATTCATATTCAGATGAGATGGTGTGGAGATTAAAGGTGGGAAGCAAGCTACAGAATAGAGGTGTTAGATCATGCATTCTTAGTTACACATTTACTGTATCTATAACAGCTCACTCTTCTATTTTAAACCCTACTAAGTGGAGACTATTTAAATGTACTGCTGTAGTAATAAAGAAAAGGTCAACTCAACGTCCGTCTTGGCCATTAATCAATCTTTCCTATACTTTCTAATTATCTTGATTGCCTGATTGAATGAAGCATGGGACACTGATCATCTATATGTTCCTTGGTTATATCTGCTCTTGGCACCTTTTTTTTTGGAGACTAAAGAGAATATTACCTTATGGCAACTTTTTTCAAAAAAGACCCCCAACTTCTCCCTCTGATAACCAACTCCTTTTCTGCCTTATCTGTCACCACTTTCAGTAGCACTTTTGCAGGCTGTTCCCTATAAAATCTTGAAGTGTCTTTAATCATCTCAGGCAGCAATTTTGTGTTGTTTTTTTGCTCTCCTTTTCAGTAATCTGGGATTCCCAGCATTATTCACTCTCTCTCTCTCTCTCTGATTATGAATTGTAGCTTTTTATTTTTAGAGGGAGCTTAATGCAATGCAGTAACACACAAACACAGGAACAAATTATAGACATGAAAAGATCAGATTTTTTTATAGTGGTAATTCCATTTTACTGCTGGGTGTCACATATCCATGAGGGACCCCAAAACTTCTGCAAAAGCAGCCAGATAACTCGCTACCAAGACACCCGGGGATGCACAGCCAGTCTCCATCCCTAGGTGATAGAAAGGTCCTTATGGACAGTGTGTCAGGGGAGAGGCAGCAGGTCACATGCAGACTGCTTAGATTGAGCCCAGGGACTAGAAATGCATGTGACAAACATCACACAGAGAGGGGCAATTTGTGCAGCTCCCATGTAAGCTCTGGGAGATGGTTTAGTCTCAGTTCCACTGTACAGAAACTACCAGGGAGACAGGAGACCTGCAAGGATGGAAACTTCATCTTAATTCTTCTGTACTGAATTCACTGGGAGTTTGGGATGTTTGAAGAATGCAGAATGGCACCCTTTGGAAGTATTTCTCACCTCCTTTGATTGTCTCTACAGCCTGATTGAATGAGTCATGCAGTCCAGCTCCTTCAGCTATCCATTAATGCCAGGCAAACAAAGCTTATACAACCTATCACCGTTTTTTTGTGAGGGCCTTTTTTTCCTATTCATAAATAGCTTGAGAAAAAATTTACTCATTGTTCAAAATCTTTGGCCAGTAATTTTTGCAATTTTTGCAGAGCCTACAATTTGCTTAAGTAGTTTATGGAGAGCATTGTCTTCCTCCCAAGGAGGAAGCTGCAGTAGCAGGTAGGCAGCCCCCACATTGGCAACCTCCGCAAACCTCGTCCCATGCTAGAACTAGTGTGCACTGGTGGTGTGAGGCTCAGGTGCTCCAGCCACATCCCAAAAACCTCTATTACACTGGGTTTTTGCAGCATGATATAAAAATGGAGTTAGAATATTGCTGGCAATGGGGCTCCTGTTTTTCCAGGTGCAATTGCTGTGTTACTAGAGAGATAACTCCAACTATTAACAACTCAGTTTTTTACATCCTGACACCCTCAAAATTAGGGTAGTTTCCCCAGCAGCTCGCAGGCAGCGGGATGAAGCTGGGGTAACCAAAGCCCACCAGAGTCCCCAGTGCAGCACCAGGATCCCCAAGCCAGGGCTGAGCGGGCTGCGACCTCTCCAAAGCAGATACCACGCTGGGTCCTGAAAGAGGTCAGCTGAGGCTGCTGGAGTGCAACACCCATTGCTTCTCCACCCTTCCACACTTCAGTGGCAGAAACAATCCACAAGGATCTCCGAGTAGATCCTGCTGCTCAGCACACCCTCCTGGCTAAATCTTGGTGCTTCCCTGTTCTGTGCATTAACCACCTACCAGATGTACATCTCTCTCGCCACTGAAGATCTAGAGAGCAGGGGAATCTAGATCTCACCCCTGGCAAATGGAGTATGCTGCTAAAATTAAACGGTACAGACAGGTTAGCACGGGTTAAGGGGCTGTTGCGGATTAAATCTCTCACACAGTTACAACTCAGTAGTAGTTTGAGTTTTATTGATGGTGTGAGGCAAATCAAAGGTTCAAATTGATAATATGCTTTGACTGGAACAGTGAGTGATGGGGTGGGGGGGGGATGCACCACCACAGGGACATTATTGTTGTATGACTTTGTCACATTTCCTGTTCTTCCAAAGACAACCCCATAGTGATAAATGAAACAGTACCTCTAATGGAGAATTACTAGCTGCAAAATTACAAACTTTAGTTTTAGTAATAGTGCATTCAGACAACATTTACATGACAAATAAGAAAAACCTCCAACAGAAGAATCTTTCATGTACTTGTCTGTTTTTATCACTCAGCTCACAATTTTATCTTGCATTTAATCACATTGCCCTTCATCTGCCATCCACTAGCCAAAGTACTAAAATAGCCTTAATCTCTCTGTATGTCATTACAATGTGAGACGACGGTTTTGCAAAACTTTCTGTTAAGTATGATATATCTCAGCTGCATAAAATATATGCCTAAAATGCATACAGTACATGGAATAGTACTATAAATTCTAGAACCATCTTAAAATCAAAAGCACTGGATAAAATGATGCAGAAAATACCGAGTGATGGGTAGGTAAAGTGTTATTAATAGATCATAAAGGCAAATGAAAAATATCAAACACAATCTCATTTAATAAAGAACACAGTGAAATACACACCAGTGGGTCTGACGGCATAAGACCTACTTTGAAGATCGCATCCTTCCTTCCTGAGAGCTCATAACAAAGGGCTCCATGACATCTGTTTAGGGCAAATACAACTCTGGAGAAATCACTTTGTTTTGTTTTTAATCTCTAAATCGGTAGCCAGTATGACATAACATATTTTCAGGCCAGCACAACATGATACAGTAAATCAGCAATATTTATGAAGATCTCTATTTACGTGGTTAACTCCTCATCAGCTTTAGGCCATAGATATTCAGTACTGCATAGCACCAGGTCCTTAACTGGGTGTGATTGTTGTCACACCTTGGTGTTAAATTTACTCTTCACCTGCCTGGCATTTACAAGTGGAAATCCCTTTAGGCAAATGTATGTGTGAATAACTAATTATTATTATTGCTGTTATTTTAGCCTCAGCTTTATGGAGATTTATACTCCAAAGAGTAGCAAGTGGCACTGTGGAAGTCTTTGGAAGGACTGAATTTGGGCTGTAATATTATACTGCAGAGAGCTGGCAATTTATTAGTTACACATTTCATTTGCCTACGCTGGTTTCTGCATATTTTAAGATCTCTGCTTTTAAGTATCTCTAAGACCCCTGTTGTTTCAATTACTTGTCACTGTGGCCTGAAGCATCACTACTACGCTGAGGATAATAAACAACTCCTCCTATTTCTGTTGCTAGAGCTGTGACTAACTTAGTGATCAAGAAGCAGCATAGGATGGAGAAGTGAACACCATATGGTAGGTGCTTGATCCTAAATCATATTCTGCTCTGACAGCTTTGTTATATGGTCTTGGGCAAACCTCTAAACCTTACTTTTTGGAACAGCTGAGGACTATATAAGCCCACAACATATAATGACTACGTAAGATCACATCCTGGTTTTGAAATTATGTATCCTCTGCAGTTTCTTTGTTGTCACAGGGTTGAGGTCTGATGCTAGGAACAACAGAAGTCTATTTAATACAGTAAATACAATGCAACGTTGAAGGACAAAGCATCAGAGCCATTTCATTTGCATTACAGTGTGTGGCTGGATGTCAGTGCAGGTTCTGATTGGGATAGCTTTAACAATTAGGGTTTGAGATGTCTGTCTTCTCACACAAAGTCTTAATGCTTGACTGAGTATCGGTTCTGACAACTGTCCCACAATCCTACTGTTGCCATCAAAATCTGGATACAACTTCATCTAGTTCTTTCTGGAAATGTCTTATTAATGCTCTCTCCACAGCTTCTGTTTATTTTCTCACAGCCAGTACTAACATTTGACCTATTTAACACAGAATCTGGGCCACGTAACTTCTGATAATTTATGATAACCAGTGTAGTCAACGAGTGGAGTTCTTGGTAGTCAGCATGCAGAGTTCTTTGTAGTCAGCGCGCGAAGTTCTTGGACACCACCCAGATGTACCAATATGATGAAAGTGAAAGCCCTTTATTGTGTGTTGCTTACATGCTTTTATACAGAGCTCTTTCAGATTTGGCAGCTACTAATTGGATACAATAATTCTAAATTCTTAACAACAAAGTCACTATTGGCTATTTTCAATCCTGGGAACGTAATTTTTGAAGCTACGGGAACACAGCTTCTGAGATAACTTAGTTATACTGATTATTTATCTCAGTTTCTCCTTATCTTCCTCACGTCCTGTATAACTGGATACCTCTGCACATCTTGTTACTTTTCTTCTTTCCCAGGATCCTTTATCAACCTTATAACTACAAAGTCTAAAGTTAGTATCATAGTTAAAATTCCATTTCAGCACAAAACACCCCTACAACCAGGTTCATCCTGTTGATTAAAAAAGTCTTAGTCTAAAGAACTGTGCCAGCCCTGAAGAATGCAACAGTTCAGAGTTACATCTCATCTGTGTCTGCATATCATCTAACAAGTTGATTTTAAGGGCAAAGAATTATGTCATCCTTTATTTGCTTACAATGCCACAGAAGTTATACATTAAGAGCTCTTTCCTTTATGGAGGAACAAAAAAAACACTCTGTAAACTTGAAGCTCATACAGAATCCTGCTGTTACCATTCTTGCAATCATATCTTTCAGCTAATTTGTTCCCATTAAGTGTAATGTTACAGAGAAAAACTGCTTTGCAAACATTTAATGGCTTCTATCAGTCTGAACAAATGAATCCATAAGTTCCTGCCTCTTTAAAGATCTTTTTTCTCTTCTCCTGATATTCAAAAGAAGCAGTCTCTAGTTGCTTTCTCCTGCAGGTGCGAGACTATGAGGTCTCAGGCATTTGAACATTGCTTCTTTTTCTCAGGTTTTGTGGACAGACCAACTTGCAGGCTCAGACTGTGAACTGCACGGCTCCATCGCAGGCCCATGTTCTTTCCTTATTCTGCCTGTTATAGACTACAAGGACAAAAAGTTCTGGTGGTGGAACGAGACAGACAGAGCTGAGATCAATCTTAAAATGGCCAGTGTGATTTGTTAGAGGATGGTTGTCAGAGTCCAGAATCTTTGATGCTGCCTTTGCCCATGAATTTTGCTACCCAGACTGTTTGCTTGGAGGAGTGAACCAGTAAATGAAGTATCACAAAATAAAATAAAAACAAACAGGAGAGTAAATGTAAGAAGAAACTTGTGCATGGCCAGTGCAAAGCATGATCCCACAAGCAAAGAGCACCAGCTGCTTCAAATGCAGTTGTGTGTGAAACCTGTCCATGACAGACATGAGATTCTTTATATCCTTTAGGTCTAGCTGGCCTAAAAGTGGATTTGTTATCCCAGAAATCTGCATGTTCAATAAGAAGAAGGTTCAAAACACACGTCCATTGCTCCTCTGTCCGTGTCTGGGCATGGCCAAGGTTTGATAATTTTGCCTGTACCCTGACTTTCACCAACAAATCCAAAAGAAACTACTAGCCCCATCATACTGCTGGCTCAGGCTTGTAGACATTTCAAAGTGTGCTGGGAAATCACACAACTATGAAGGGTTCTGTCTGAAGCTGCTTTTATACCTGCTCCACCCATGGACATCCCTGTTGCAGTAACAACTAGCCCAAATGTCTTTGTGCTGTATTCCAGTGATGTTATCACCTGCAAGGTGGGTGCCAAATCCTGCCATGGCCAGGCACAACTGTAATGGCACAGAGTAGGGGACAGGCGCTGGAGACACGTCTTGAGAGAGAGAGCTGCTTCCAACCAAGTCCACCCTCCAGGGCAGCTGTCTTCCACAGATCTGGCCCTGGAGGGAATGTCAACCAGCAGAGCCATGTGTTGACAACCCCGTGGTCCTTATTTTGGAAGGAAATTCTGCTGTACAAGATGGGAAGAATCCACCCAGGACTCACACAGGTCCCCATGGCCCAACTGTGAGCAGACCAAGGCTGCCAAGCTCTCCAGGGACAGTAGCTGCTGGCAGCTGGGACTCTCGCAGAGAGAAAAAGATTGGTGGCCTCTTGTCTATCCATTACTGGAATGGTTAGTCTCCAATCTGGGAAAGAAAAGAAATATTGTTGAAAAATAAAACAGAGAGACAAAAGAGTGTCCTATAATCTCCACAATAAAGATGTGCAATGGGATGCAGAGTTACATTCCCCAGTGCTGAGGGTGTTGTGCAGTGATTTGCTCCAGTGCAAAGTGTTTCTGCAATGCCGTACCTAAACAGAAGAACAAAAGGGAATGAAACCCCCCAAATTGCTAACAACCTCTTTTTTACCATACATGTAAGTAACAGGACAACTGCATACAGTCAGCACTTTAAATTAGTGTTCTTACCACAAGACTGTAATTCCTCTCACATTTATTTTTCCCCTCCCTGCTTGAAAATCCCATTGTATGAGCCTCTGCAGCATGGCAGATGTAAGCATGAAGCTTGTTTTTTCCCACATACAGAAAATTAACTCCTCCCTCAATAAGAACAGACTGGCTTTTTTATTTGATACCTCACCTAGATGTAGTCTTGGGATTCTACAGGCAGATCAGCATTACAGATGGTTACAGACACTTTACAGAATACAAAACTAAGAATTCAGGTATTTTAAAATGAAAATTGACACTGTTTTTATATTGCTCAATCTGCAAAGGCATGAAGCACCTCAGACTTCAGAGGCGGTAAAAACCATCACTCATACATATTCTAAAATATCTTTAATTTCCCCACAATAATGTTTGTATATGCATAATCTTCTAATTGTAGATTATTTGGTGATAATTATGCATAATACCTTACTATCTGTCAATACTTCCTCAGCATCTAATTCCCTGAACTAAGATTTCTTGACCTCTTACTATGTAAAATATTGACTTCTAGACCCAACAAAGACCTTAAAAAAAATAGACATTAAAACTGCCAGTGGAACAACACTGTCATTTCAGGCTTGTCAGGGAGTGAAGAAAGGACTGTTCTGCATTTTAGGAAAATAAAGGACCATTCCTCTAGCAACCCAGTGAGTTTTTAGCAACAATTGTTTAAAGAACCTCATTACCATAAGAAAAAGACTCTTGGTAGAAATGAATTAGCAGTCACAGTGCAGGTGAAGCAGGCAGATAATATATGCAAGGTAAATGGAATTTATTGTGAATATGGTCTATCACATGGCTGTCATCTCCACCTGTTGTTTTTTTTTTCTGACATACACTTCCTTGTCACAGGAAAACAGCCCCACTTAAGTTTCCCGGTCCATGTGGGAACAGAGTCTGTACCGGGAGAGTGTGTCATCTCCTATACCCCTTTGGGCACCTTTGATCCAAGCTCCCAGGGATGCCATCACTGGCTAGCAGTGGATTGCACCAATCTCATAACCAATACCTCTGTCACCTGAGTCAGGGAGAGAAGCCACTGAGGCACAGGTACATGTGCCTTAAACTGCAGAGAAATATGAAGAAGGATCCAGTTGTCCTTCACTCAGTGCTTAAAACACCCAGGTCTACAGATCTAAGGTAAGATCCTGCTTG
>NW_010115341.1:0-2177 GCF_000699245.1 Pterocles gutturalis | reverse complement strand
GCAGGAATGGAGTCTTACAGGGACAGTCCTGCAAAGTTTTCAAACTGGTATCACCAGGTTATTTATATGCACAGAAACATCTCCGGTAAGGAGTGATTCAGAGCACGAGGTTCTCAGCTGGTAAAGAGGGGCCACATCTTTCTGAGCCCAAGGGGTCACACTCACATCTCCTTTCCTTGTGGCAGTGATCCCAAATACAGGGTATTACTGTCATCGTCGTCGTCGTCATTGTCATAGCTTTGTATGGGAACACAGGTAACTGCTACTCTTTTGAAACCGTGGTTAGCAGTGATTGTTTGGAGAAAGAAAAGAAGAAAAATGAAATTACCCCTTGCCAGGTAGATCCTCCCAACTCCTAGCCACTAACAATTTAGTGACTTCTTGGCATGGGCATTGTACCTGTAATTCACATGTAATAGTCAGCGATGGCTGTATCCTCTACAGATTTCCCTGATGTCTTTTGGCTGCATCATACTTTGGACCTCCTCAACAGTCTATAGGGGTGAGTTCATGCATGTGGCATGTAAAATAAGCTTGTTTTAAACTTGCTTGAGTGAATGTCCCCCAGCTTTTACAGTGGAAGGAATAGTGAATCACCATTATTTATTCACCTTTGCCTCACCACTCATGGTTTTATAACCCCTTATTACAATCCATTTCAGTTATCCCTTCTCTAAACTGACAAGTCCACATTTATTTGGAGTCTTTGTGTATGGAGGTTTATAGAAATCTAGCTGGGTCCTGCCTAATTCACCACACACTTTGCAAGATGAAAAAAATGTAGATATTATACTGTATAATCTGAGAAATAATATTTGATCATGTAATTAGACTGTATCATAGGCAAATGCACCAGGGAACAGAGTTAATGTTGCATGTACAACCTTAATTTTATTTCCTGACTTTTAAATGCCGAATTAGGCAACTTTAACATTTTCTTAATGCAATTTTTGTATGGAATATTATATAGCCTATTACATATGCATGCATATTGAAATATGGAATACATTAGGCTGCAGCACACAGACTGGCACACACATCTGAGTACTAGATATCAGCACTAGTCTTGGCTGGCACTGGCACAAAGTTACACAGGTCATTTCAGAGTGGTGCTCTCAATGCTTCTGCGTGTCACTGCCCTGTTTATTCTCTATACACTATAAGTCTTACAGAGCAGACAGAATTAGCTTGAGAACCTTTTCTTTTAAATGTATTGATACCGCTTTTTACGATTTCCTTCTTACAAAGCTAGACTTATTCAAATATTTAGGCTTCAGTAACTTAAGAGGAAAAGTATGTCCTCAGAAGCTTTAACATTATGAAAAAGTAAAAGAATACTATAAAAACATAAAATAATTTTCCAAACATAATGATACTATGGCTTTACTTCCTGACCTCTGCAGACCTCCCTGGGTATGAAGAAGGTACAATGGAAAGCTAAGAATCTCCCTTTTGAAGCGGTAAGTGTAAGAAGTCCTTTTCTAGCTACAAAGGGCTATAAGATGATTGACTTCAAGGCTGACTTGTAAAGGACTAGACACTGTCCTTCCTGCATCTTGTTCTGCACTGTAATGTCAGGGTATCTCTGAAGCTACATGGCAATTTCAGGGGTTAGAAGAAATCCTTTACAGAGATATATTACCGAACAAACTGCAGGGAAGACACTTGGATGAACCAGAATATAGGATTGATTGATGTAGCTAATCTAAATAATTCAATGTTCAGTCACCAAATGAAAAATAAAACACATACCTGTGTTGTCATGAATGTGTGACACAAAAGGGTGCTGTCGGACATGGGGTTTTATTTCCCTGGTCAAAGACATCTAATACGTGTCAGGATTACAAAAGGTTAATATCATATGACAGGAGCAAGAAACCTACTGTCTTCAGAGGTTGCTCTTGAAGAATGTCACCATGGACTAGATGGAATATACCACTAATAAATCACAGAAATGTTCTTCCAATAGACTAAGTGATTTTTGAAAAGGGCAAAAAAAATCAAATAATGCATTCAGCTAACAGGATTTGATCAGCCGATCATCTAGTGAATATTAAAAAAGCTGATCTGATGAATAAATTATTAAGTGGAAGCAGGCAAAATTAGCAAATCATGTATTTGCTGAACAACAGTTAAACCGTTCAGCATATATATAATTAAATATTTATTCATACATA
>NW_010115340.1:701-1301 GCF_000699245.1 Pterocles gutturalis | reverse complement strand
CCATCCCTTTGGAAATCTGGCCACACACAAATATTTCTGTAGGGTCTTTAAACGTGGGTGTTAACGAGCTCGATTGGGCCAGCGGCTGCGCTGCCTCCCGCGGAGGGGGGTCCGTGCCCGACGGTGCCGGTTCCGCTTCAGGTGAACTTCACCATGTCCGAGGACACGACCTTCGCGGACCTGATGCAGCTGAACCTGCACCAGTTCGAGGACGAGGTTCGCGGCA
The DNA here is from genome assembly GCF_000699245.1 of Pterocles gutturalis. Taxonomy (NCBI): domain Eukaryota; kingdom Metazoa; phylum Chordata; class Aves; order Pterocliformes; family Pteroclidae; genus Pterocles; species Pterocles gutturalis. The sequence continues at coordinate 1,075 of NW_010115340.1, read as the reverse complement.
TCGTGGACAAAGCCACGAAGGAGGCGGGGATGGAGAAGGCAAGCGAGGCTGGGTTCCTGCCCTGCCATCCTGAGCCCTGCTCCGCAGCGGCGCCGTGGCTGCGAGTGCTCGTGTTCCTGCTCCCGGGGCCGGACCGCAGGGTCGGGGCCGTGGGAACGCAGAGCCCAGCGCGTTTCTCCCGCCCCGCCTGCAGGTGCTGAACACCCTGGACACCACCTGGGCCACGATGCTGTTCGAGCACGAGCCCCACACCAGGACCGGCATCATGCTGCTCAAGTCGGACGAGACGCTGATCGAGACGCTGGAGGATAACCAGGTGCAGCTGCACAACCTGATGACCTCCAAGTACCTGTCCTTCTTCCTGCCGGAGGTGT
>NW_010115340.1:0-681 GCF_000699245.1 Pterocles gutturalis | reverse complement strand
CCGTTATCAGCATCTGGTTTGAGGTGCAGAGGATGTGGAGCCACCTGGAAAGCATCTTCATCGGCTCCGAAGACATCCGCAGTCAGCTGCCCGAGGACTCGAAGCGCTTTGATGCCATCAATGAAGATTTCAAAGTGTGCAGCCTCTCACCCCCGGGGCCTCCAGAGCTGACTGCTGGTTCGGGGTGGGGGGGCTGCAGCATTTTTTGTCTTGCAGGAATTAGTGGCCGACGCAGTAAAAACTCCCAACGTGGTTGAAGCGACGAACAAGCCGGGTCTCCATGACAAGCTGGAAGCGCTGCAGAAGAGGTGGGGTCTGCGGCGCGGGACGAGAGGTCTCCGCCGGCCAGCCGGGGCTGGGGGGGTTTGGTTTCTCCAAAGCAGCGTCTGCCTCAGCGTGACGAGGACTTGGCAAGAGGGAAAATGAAAACACGGGCGTCTAACTGCAGGTTTTCCCTTGTTTTCTGCTAGATTGGCGGTCTGCGAGAAGGCTTTGGCTGAATACCTGGAGACCAAGAGACTGGCTTTCCCCAGATTCTACTTTGTCTCCTCTGCAGACCTGCTCGATATTCTTTCTAATGGGAACGAGCCGGTTGAGGTACGGCTTGAGTGTAAAGCGTGGCGGCAAGTCCTGTGTCTTGCATGCTAACTTGTTGGAGCAGTTTTAAATCTTTTTCATCCT
>NW_010115339.1:39400-40954 GCF_000699245.1 Pterocles gutturalis | reverse complement strand
AAGATTTTATATTTATAATTTCTATATTCTTAATGAAAATGTCAAATATCACAAATTAAATACAATTTTGAACAAAATTTTTTATCAAGTGAAAGTAGTTGGAAACACCACTACTGCTAATCCACTACCTCTGCATTTCTAGAGCAGCAATGTGCCTGGGTTATTTTCACATCATTCATTATGTTATTATGATATTCTGAGTTTAATTAAACAACTTCAGTCTTCTATTTCTTGAAAAATCATGGTATTATTGCTACTATTGAAGAATATTGTTATTTATTAATGAAAAGTCCGTATTTACTTTTGAAAACAGTGTTCCACATGGCAAATGACCTTCCTCCCAAGTAAAACATTTTCAGCAGCACTCGAGCAGGTGAGAGGAGTGACTCAGGGTTTTGAGACTGATGAGCAATCCCTGTTAAGTAGCTAGTTAAGAAGAAATGGCTTCATCCCTGGCAGATCTCATTTGGTGGATCCTGGCTATTCAAGGATCATATTAGAATTCTCAAAATGTTAATGGTCAGTTTTACTCATTACTAAAACTAGGAAAATAAACGGTAAAGAAGAAAGAAATTCTGCCGAGAGCTGGTTGTTCAGAGAGTATTTTGATGTAATTTACATATTCATTATCGATTTGCTTAACAGCTAAACTGTGAAATAACTATCAGTAACAAAGCGGATCAGCAAATACCATTTACTTCAAGAAATCCAGGAACTGATGTAGTAACACATTTATTGATCACTTTACCAACTAAAGATACAATTTTATACAGTCGGTCAACAGCAGTAACATACTTTATGGGAAGCTATGCTTTTAAAAACGGTGTTTACAATACAGATTTCACTACAACTTCTCAAGCCAAGCTTTTACAGTACTAATCAAACAACTGCTGTACTTGAACTTTTTCCCTAAAATATCAACAATAATGTTGTAGACAAAGTAGCTTTTCCATTGTTAATGTGGTTTTAGAATTTAACAAGACAGCTTTAAAAGGTTTAAAACATCCATAACATCGTCATTACTTTAACATTCACACTGATAAAGTGATACATTTAATACTTTCTAGGATTAATAAACAGTGTAAAAATATATTGCATATATATATATATAATTTTTTTTTCCTTTTCCTGAAAAAACCTAGTACAAACTAGTAGTATATGATCCCCCCTTCAAGTTTCTTTTACTTATTTTAAAGATTGAATAGTAGTAGTTTTAAATTAACAGAAACAAAGATATGCAAATAGAGAATCACTGTTGTGCTCCCTCATAACCTCTTGTCACGGTCACTAAGCACATTAACCCCTTGGTAAGGGTGGGTCCATTTTTGCTAACACCAGTTAGAATTTTGGCACTGACTGCAGTGGGGATAAGGTTTTGCCCGGAGTGCTTTGCACTGGATGGTGCCTGGACCCCTTCATCAAGTGGTTAAAAATCTTTGCTTAGGATATGTTTTTCTAGTATAGTTAAGATTAAGAAAAAGTTATGCTCAAATTGTTCATTTGCAATAATGAAAAAAAAAAAGGTTCAGTGTTAAATTAGTAAAAAAAAAAAAA
>NW_010115339.1:34715-39369 GCF_000699245.1 Pterocles gutturalis | reverse complement strand
TTATGCTCAAATTGTTCATTTGCAATAATGAAAAAAAAAAGGTTCAGTGTTAAATTAGTAAAAAAAAAAAAAAAAAAAAAGTAAACTTGTAGGGTTAAATGATCATGTAAAATTTTTACCGTGTTGAAAATTTCACAGTGAACACAGTAGGCTAACACAGCTGAATGTTAATGTTTGCAATGCCTGCAATTATCAATATTGCAGGCAATTATTAGCACACAGCAGCTTCCTGGTTTTCTGGACCAAGATGAAAGACAAATGAAAACAAGAACAAGAAGTAGTAAGATTCACTGAAAGTTTTTATCATCCTGTACAGTGCTCCAAGGAAGACTATGTCAAGACCTATCTCCATATCACGACAATTTAATGATTAATTTTTTATTAGTGCTCTAGGTAACCAAAGACAAAACAGTTTTGCCTCTAGACTTTCTGATCAGGTCCTGACAGCATGCACATCCCGATTTGTGCAAATGAAGAATCAAAACATCTAAACCAAATTAGAAATTGTTGTTGGAACAGCACGGACAGATAAACAAGCTAGCAAAGGAATAAAGCATAATGTGGTTAAATAAATGGTTCATGACTGAAGAAAACCAACCTCAAACATTCAAAAATTATACTTCTGTATAAATATATATTTCTTCTGTAATATTTAAATCTGTGAAACAAAAAACTCTGCTAAGAATAAATTTCAATATACTTATCCAACATTGACCATTTCTCTGCTTTAGAGAAGGTAAAGACAAATTACTTTGTATTATACGCATTATACAAAACATCTTCCCTGCTGCGATAGTTTGCCAAAGCTGATATATTCCAATCCCAGCACAAAGATAAACACAAACACACTTTTGTTGCATCCTATAACTTGTTTTTGTCTATGAACTTGCCATTTTATACACTACGGTGCTAAAAGTAGTGTGCCAACAGGACTTTATATGGGACATCAGGATTTGTAGGTTAACTGCCTTTACGGAAAGCCTTTGTAAAGAGCTAGGATGTATTTAGCGTAACTATTACAGACATACAGCATTTCAGCTGCACTATATAACCCTATTTAACAGAGCCCAGGCTGCATTATTTCACATTATTTAATTACTTTGTTTAAAAATAGCATTTGAGCAAACGCAAGCATACAGAAACTCAACTGATGTATACCGGAGCTTAAAAGATTTCAGTGTTGTGGGGATACAGATTGCCATCTTTTTTCTTATTTTGTTGATCATCCATAATATAGTTCCTGATCAAAAAGTCAAGATGGATTAAGTAGGAGTGTATTTTTAGGGCTGTTTGAATGTAACTTTATTCACATTTGTGATCTGTTCCGAAAAATGTGCAAAGTAATAGAAAAATCTTGAGTAAAGATAACTGGAGGTAAGGGCAAAGTATCATGAGCATTATCTTTTAAGACCTTACAACAAAACTCACTTGGTACAGTGCCATAAGCTTTACAGTAACTCACAAAATGAGATGCTGTACAATGATATTTGATGATTAATTCATTGGCTGTTTACCTGCAATGGAATATAGCAGGTGCTTTAACATTTTTCCAAATCAGGTTAGTCAGTTGCCCATTTCAACCTCAAGTTCCAAATGTATGGAATTTAAAAAAAAAAAAAAAAGCCTCTTCTGTAGTCTTGCCACTCATGTATATATACGCCCCAAAGTAGTGCATGTGTGCATGCATGTGTGCATGATTATGAAAGAGAATTTCTTTCTAAAAAATTCATTTCAGACTACCAGTATTGCAAACGTCTGTCACGAATAACCAGCAAATAGGCTGTGGTTTTTTCCCCTTTTATTTACTATCAGGCTTGCTCTTGCCAAAAGTCCGCCTATAGCGGACGATCAATTAGTTTGAATGAAACAAGCCAATTCAAACATTTTCTGACAACAAAGTAAAGAGTTATATCTTAATCTTGTTTTGAAATCCATCTTCTCCATATGGATTTTGAAGCAATATAGCCAAGGCAATGTACTGAAAAACATGAAAAAATATCAGATGTATTACAGTTATTTCTCCCCACAAAAACAAATTACTCGGACAATTAAAATGTAGAGGTTCTATCTATCTGCAATATTCTTTAGCTTCCTGAAGCACCATTCTTGGCTGGGACATATTTCAAAGCACTGGTTTCGAGTTTAATGAGCAAGCACAAATGCAACTAAAGGTATCTCACTAGTTTTAGGATTCTGAAGACTTGAAAAGAACATCCCAGCCCATCATTTCCAGCTTATATTATGTTAGCCAGATGGGCAATTGGGTGCACAAGATGAGTAACTGAATGTCTACATGCAATTTTATGGGCAAACACTCCAAATACAGGAGGTACACGTGTCGAGTTGAGGAACTTCAGACTCTGAGAATTTCACACAAGTTTGAGATCTGTCATTATGCTCCAGGTCTTTAATTTTCACCGAATAGTTTGGGTTGGAAGGAACTTTAGAGATCATCTAGTTTCAACCGCCCTGGCATGGGCAGGGACACCTCCCACTGGCCCAGGGGACCAATTTTATAAAGGTCTATGCAAGACTCAAGTCCGTAGGCATGGTATGACAGTCCTGTTTCCACCTCAATGTACCATGACTTTGTACAACTGATGATGAACAACTGCGTGCATACATAGTAAGTGTCAACTTGCTTCACAAATTTGTGGCAAAGGAAAATACAGGGCCCGTGCAGGGGATCATTTTAAATGGTCTCCTGAGAGGCCTCACTCAAAGGAAATCTTGCTTTCATCCTGACTCTCTCTCTCCTACTTCCTCACTACAGAGAAACTCTTCTTTTCACACCAAGTCTATGTTAGAATCACTGAGGAATGATTCCCCCCCAGAAAGAGGAACAGAGTAGATACGTAAAAACATGAAAGCCTCCTTAGATCTTGACCTTCATGCTCTGGGGGGAGAATGGCAGTGTCACCAACGGGACAAGCTGAACAGCACTGGCTGCAGGACTAGAGTTTGGCCCTAGTACGATGTAAGGTTTGGATCAGCATTTCTATAGTTTAATTACTTTGCTGGATTACTTTGTGGATACTCACAGACAAACCTGTACAAGTCTTGTGTATTAGCATTACCTATTACCAACTAACGGATGAGCCGAGAACAGAATATTCACACCACAAACAATGTACACAACGGTGTAGCTATTTTGGCACACACACAAGGCTAACAGTCAGTTAAGAGGACACGTACTAGTGCAACACATTACGTTGCTCTACTATGAAGGTAAAAAGGGTTTGTTTCTTGGCCAGTGCAAACAGAGAATTCTCATTCATGGGCGACAGGCACACGCCCCCAGAATACAAGCATCACTGAAAGGCAGAGTTATGTTTTGAATATCATACATGCAGGCACAAAGAAGTAAAATTTATTTTATAACTATGACAAGCCTTAAGGAAAAAGCCTAGCGATTACAACTTTGAAGTTGTAATATATGAGGATTTTCTCTACAGATGGTTACAGATGGCTGGGATACCCATCACTTGCAAGCCAAACCCATAGGCAGTCATTTGCCTTTTTAGTTCTGGCTAATTCCAGCTACCATAGAAAGCATTAACTGAACCAATAGAGGGAAAATATAGGTGACTGAAATGCTAATTCATGAGCAAAGCTTTCTATAATGCCAAAAAGTTGTCAAAGGAATTTTTAGTTTAGGTAAGGTCAGTAAAATACATGGAAAATATCATAGTTCAGTCCAAAATATCTTTCAAGTACAATTTCCATGCTGATGAAAAGCAGAAGTTATGACACGTGAGTAGTTTTGAAATCTCCCTTTCCCTTCCCTAAAGTGAAAAAAAAAAAAAAAAAAAAAAGAGATAACGAAAATTGTGGGCTTAAAAAAAAAAAAAAAGTGGCTAGATCTTGTAGATCTTGGCCACTGTCCAATGTTCAACATTTCCTTTGGGATTCCAAATATTTGATTACAATTAATGACAACTGTTCACATAGGACTGTTGAAACAATGTATGTGTTTTAACGTCTGCTTCTCAGTAACACTATTGGGATAGCTTCAATAGCCACAAAAAGCAGGATAATAATTTTTGTTTCTGATATTTCCATATTGATAAGATTGTTGCAAAACTCTCAGCAAGTAACTAAAGCACATGGAGTGACTAAAGGGTATTAGTAAGCAAGCATTAATAAAAAAACCCATTTGACTTCTGAATATTTTATTTTAAAATGAGGTTATTTTTAGGAAATTATTTGTAAGAACATTTTTTTTTTTGTGCCTCAGTAAGGATTGTTGTTTCTCATCCTCAGTCTTGCAAAGGCTTTGATAGTCAGGTTAAGCCTCAGGGGAGATGTAAGTTCATGTACTGTCATAGTATTTAACGGCTTAATTTTAAATGAACACTGTAATTTGAGTTTGTTCTTTAAGGCAAAAGCTACCTGAACTTTCTGATCGCATTTCTTTTGGTAGCATGTTCAGCAGTAATGAAAGCAAAGATAATCAGGAACAAAAGGGTTTTTAGAGGAGATGTCGCATAGAAGAGCACTGCATAGTACAATCAGACTGGAAATTTAGCTGTAATGAGTTGAGATGCCAAAAAAAAAAAAAAAAGGAGATGAGTGTAAACCTTATGAGGTACCCATGCCCTCACTTCAGACATGACATTTAGTTACAGTCTGGAGTACGTCGCACAGGAAGAGC
>NW_010115339.1:25169-34703 GCF_000699245.1 Pterocles gutturalis | reverse complement strand
GAGCGTATGCTCTACAACACGTCAAGGGTTGAAAATGGGTCACACCTCCTGCACCTCCTGAGCTATTCCTTCCCCTCGTCTCTGAGGTACCGGCTGTACTTGCTGTCCTGAGAGTTGAGGGAATGGCAGATGATCAAGAAAATGTACTTTGCCTCATTCCCAAGCAGGCCTAGAACTTATGGCTAATGTTCAAGCTAGTATTTTGGCTTTTAATTTCTTACAGATATTAGCGGAAAAGAGCTGAAGTAGGTGGTTGAACCCCTAATACACAGCTGTATATGGTGCTTTTACTCATAGCCCTTATCCTTCACACCAGGTGTAGTAAAAAGGAAAAATCTTTCCAAAGTACTGCCTTTCCAGCCACACTTCCCTTTGTCACCATCATATCAGAATGAACTATCCAACTGTAGAAACAAAAGAAGAGAGACAAGAAAGACAAGAAGAAAGACAAGAAGAAAGACGAGTGTTCCTCAAAATAAAATACTACTATCTGAAGCATCTTCTCAGGTCCTGATTCAAAGCTTACTATGCCACTGAAAGTATTTCAAAGAACTTTGCATCAGGTCCATAACAAAGTGCTTTGGTTCATGGCAGAGATTTTTTACTGGACAACTAATGCAAAGTAAACTCTGTCAGAACCCCAGCTCGTTCCATCAGCCTCTTCTAAGCACACAGAGTAGCTCAATTTCTAGTCACTGTCAGCTTGGATCTGTCTGCGTTCTCAACTCCTTTGCGTGCCTTCTAAATGTGTTGGTTTCTGTCACACTGTGAACTAGCCACTTAAAACCCAATTATACTTTAAAATCTCCCTAACCAATCACTCCTCCTGTGCAACACCAGTCTGGCATTACTGACGCTCAGGATTTGGGGACTTGAGAAAGCCTGTCACCTGTGCAGCTCCGGTGAAGTATCACCTGATGTGCCAGACAAGGCAGCTAGCTAGCAACAGCCAGGTCAACAGGGTGCTAAAAGGGCTCTGCAGTAGACTGGACTCCACCCTTCATCCCAGCTGGGTTCAGGTCTTTTCAGTTACCAGGGAGTTATGAGTCAAGTCTTAAAGTCAATGGGAAGAACTCACTAGTTTTGCCTGCAACTTAGCAGAAGGATTTAGTGGTTAGAGGCTTAGCTTTTTTATTCATAAAAACCGAGACGAGCTTGGAGCCTCTTCTTCAGGTGCACGAGCACCAGTGACGTAGAAGGTGGTTCTCTACATTTAGACAGTTCACTGGTGGAATAATTTAGCCATGGCTGGTACCACAGTACGCTATTTTCTGCTTCAGCATGTGACAGGTCACCAGTGCAACACAGGAGTGGATAATCCTTCATTCCATTCCAATTTTTCTTCAAGAACAATGGCTAACTCTTGGAAAGCCTTCACAAAGCTGGATGCTTCTCATCCTGAGCATCCTTACACACATCAACAATCTTCCCAACCAACCATGGAAAAACCCATTTAAATATTTACAAGACCATGTGCTGAGTTTTGGCAAACTTCCCTCCCTCTTCAAAACAAAACCCAAAATAAATTACAAACAAACAAACAAAAATCTCTAAGTCTACAAGGAAGTCTTTGCCTTTGTTTGCTGTTGTTTTGGTTTCAGGTTGATGTATGGGCTCAAAGGGTCACTGGAAGCAAAGTTACAAGAAAGGCTACCATTCAATGTCAGAAAAACAAAAACATGAGCAGTTTAAGGGCTGAAAACTAGTGCTCTGTTCCTGGACATTGGCCAAGTGCAGACTATTGACCTGCAGGGCACACGACAGCACACACTGCTCACTAGATTTTACATACTGTGAGTGGGACACTGATATGGGTGGGGGGAGTGATAAATTTATTAACCTTTGTTCAGAGTCGCACACGAAAAATCAGTGCACGAGCTCTTTCTGAGAGAAAGCAAAGCAGAACTGAATACTGAAAATCTTTCACAATTTTAGAGAAGCAGACTAATACATTAGGGTATTTGTTCAGCTCTTGAAAAATTGGACCAGCCTTTTATCTCCTTTTTAACCAAAATTAAAAATTAGCTATTTTTATTCTTATTCAGCTGTTTTGGCATTCTGGGCCCCGAGCAGCTCACACTCAGCTGCCTGTGCCTTAAGCCTGTGGACTTGGTTCTCCTTCTCTAGCACTGGAAAGCTGTTCCCACCAATCCTGTTACTCCCAAGTTAGGCAGCAGAACTGAACAGAGACTCAAATCCCTTGGCTTGAAAGAAATCCAACATAAATTGTAGCTCAGTTATAATAGTATATTTTCGTGGGCAATGTGCACCTCATTACATGGCTATTAATTGTAAATGTCCTTATTGCAAGGGGCTGTAAACTTTCCTTCCATATGTTATAGCTTAAAGGGAACGTGTGTCAATGTATGTGCATAATAACATTCACTAAATAGCGACCTGATTGGCAGTGTTTAGTCATCATCAATATTTTAAAGCATTATTAGCTTAATGCCCCCTTCATTTCAAATGCGAGGCAGTGCAAACTTGAAAACAGACTGCAAAAAGCTTTAATAGACTTTCTTAGTAATGTCTTGTTCCTCACCTCTGGGGTTAGTACAACAGCTTCATCCAAATCCAGCCAGTCAGAACCATGCTACAGTACACACAGTAACAAGCACAAAGTATAGACAGGACGAAAAGTAAGGGCTGGTATTTTCCACCTCTTTCTGTTGACATAAAATACTTTCGAATTTATATTATCTTAGAAATAGATTTTTTTTTTTTCAGTTTTTTCATGAGTGGTGTATGACATTTACAGGCTCACACCTTGAATATTACAACCACTTACTCCCCAATAGTATATTGTTGAATGTTTTAAGGAAAGTGCCAGATCCCATATAAGACATTTTTTAAAAGTTCCAAAGCAGTAGTCAAATCAAACTGCATAAATAATGGGATATTATTCTGAACAATTGCTATGAAAGACCCTCTTTTCAAGAGGTTCTCTTCGACATCCTCAGGGCAACTGGATGTTTAGGAATGTTTGAGATCTTTTACTTGAATTGACAAAACAAAGTGTGGTATAACTGCTCTTGATTTTGTTTTGTTGTGGGTTTTTTTTTTTGTCTAAAGCTCAACAAAATGATGTATTTTGTGTACCGATGTTTATTTTTGCCAATATACACATGAGGAATGTAATGAAGTGGTGTTGTGCTGCAAGTAGCTCAGCAGATGTTGAAATCAGTTCCAGTTCCTGAAAACAACTTCTTGACAACATAGTCTTAGCCTTCACAATAACCAAAACATGTGGGATTCATCTACATCATTCTTACAAATGTATTATCTCTCTCCTCTCTCTTTCTCCCTCTGTCTTGTAAACCCTCAGCCTTACTTGCTTCCTTGTACTTTATGATCATATGTGCCTGCATGCTTATAGCCAGATACATATCCTGAATCATCCACCAGATCTTCTCGGCCAGCTTTGCCTTTTCCTTTCCCACTGGGATCAAACCTCTCTTTGTGAGAGCCCGTGAATTTTGTTGTATCTGTGAGGCGTGATACAGTTGGAGATGAAATGGCTTTCTATAGGAAGAAAGAAAAGAGACAAAAAAAATCACATCAGAAATCAATTATTCGTAATACAGACACTTGTACCTGCTACTGACATTGAAATCTTTGCTAATGATGGAGACTCTAAATACCTACTCACTTCCAGCAAAAGAATACAAAAAAATGTTTGCTTCTTGCCATTACATACAATGACAATAACCACATAGCCAAGAAGAAAATAGAGCAAGTTACGTCAAAAAGTTTAAGAGACTTTCAATATGAGATACTTCTGATTAATAATCAAGTTCTAAGCACCAAAGATATGAAGAAGTCATAGGGAACAGCCATGTTCAAATTCCATTACGTCAATGGAATGATGAACAAAGACTGATAAAATGGGGATATCCTTCTTACGTGTGCCACCCTGTTAGGTTGCATTTTAGAGACAAAAGTGACACGGGCTTCATTGCAGTGAAGTAAATGATCTGGGAAACTTACCTTTCATCAAAAACCTCATTCCCTCTCTATCCATCCTCAGCTGAAATAAATGCTCATTAATGAGACCTAACAAACAAGCTTTCCAACTAATTCATAGCTCTCCCATAGGATGATGTACATCTAATATCTTCTAATACTGAACATTAAAAGATCAGAGAGTTGGAAAAGATGCTTGAATCTGTACCAAGAGGAACAGGATACCTGGATTCAGTTAGCCTGAGAATGAATGCTATGTCTTGTACACCACATCCTCCACACCATTTAAATAAAAGCTGGTTTGAGGAATTTGTCCACATACATAACTACTTAATGAGAATCTCATGTTGTAAGCTTCTGCTTTTTCTCCCTCCTATCTGAAAGAAAATGACCACTGGAGTATTTATTTCTCCAAACAGGATTGCTGAATGACCTTTACGGAGTTTGCCTTGCCGTCTCAGTGTACTATTTGCAGAAGTGGTTATTTTTCTATATTGAAAACCAGAAATGAAGACAATGCTTAAGAAGAAGTATTGCTTTTTAATACATACAGTTTGCTTGTCCACATTGGCCTGCTAGTACCTTGTAACCAGAAAACCTGTATTCACAGTAGAGCTTGTTAAAAAACCAGACCGTGTGATCAGTAATTGCGTTAGCTGCCCAGCTGGGTAAAAAGAAAATGCAATACAAATATATGAGCTGAGACATCAAAACCAGCAAAGTAAAAACTCCTGGCCTGGTGCCCAGCCGAGAATTTATTCTTTCTGTTCCTCAGCCTACTAGTAAATCAAACAGTCTGTGCACAGAGTCACACAACAGAACCAAACAATTGTCTTGCCACTGGAAATGACTCTGACAGCTTGGGGAAAACAGAGACACACACTTGTGTAAGAGTGCATAACCTGCTGGCTTCAGCCTGGGCGCAGGCACTAGGAACTCAGTCCCATTTTAAATCTTACTTGCGAACCACTGTTTTGTTTGGTAAGTGAAGGGAAATACGGGGGCTTGTACCTTGAACAAAAATTCCGGCACAAAGCAGCAGGCATAAGCTTTCGTGTGGTGCAGGGTTTCCTGTTACGCAGCATTCACAAGCGAAACCGCCGCTCCAAGACAAGCTGTCAGCCTGCTTGGCTGAACAAAGCCTTCCACCAAGCACCACTCTGCACTGTGCAGCATCCACAGCAGCGGGCAGTACATGCGTCTCACCTAACTGGTGTAAATACTCGGGCTCCCTAGTCCATTGTCATTTTAAAACTCCCACAGGTCATAACCACTGCAGGAGCATACTAATGAAGGCTGACTGTAGGGCAGAATACATGTGGGGAAGTTTCTGACACTTAAGTTATTATTAGATCATTCTCCCTTAAAAGAACAAATGATGCTTCTTACTAAAGGTATTCTTTTAACTGTTCGCACACTCCTGGTGTGTTCTTAACAAACTTACTTCTTAGTAAGATCCCAACTGTGACTTTCCCCTTGTAAGCCAGCAAGGAAAAAGTGAGGGCACAATAGTATCTTTCATGGTCCCTAACACCAGAAGAAGATGCTATAGAAGATGTAACAAAGCTTATAATATAATCAAAGGACTAAACTTTGCTCTACGTTTACTTATATAACACTATTGCTAAAAGCCACAGGATGCTACCAGTGACAAAACCTGTTTGCTCTGTAAACATGGAAATACTCCAAATGCAAGATGGGGCAATATTCAGTATAAAGTTAATTAGACTTAACATATATTTACTTTCCTTGTATTTCTTCACCACTATTTTATGGAAAACCAGTTTCCTCTGAATGTGCACACACTCTGCATTCACACGTGCAGGGGGAACTCTCAGAAACTCTAGCTGACTGCCGTTTCCTCTACCAAATTATTCTCAGGACAGACTGCTATTCTGAGAATTTGTAGCAGTCAGTTTAATCACTATTTGGGAAAAAAAGAGGACAACAGCACCTGCTCCTCTCTTTCAAAGGGGTGGCATGATCAGAGTGAAATTTGCCTCAATACCCAAATTACAATAAAAGTAAACAAGAATTTTGGTGCAGAAGCATAACTGTAACAGACATCCTAAGACTTGTATGACAGCAATATGAAAGGAAATGCAAGAAGAAACAGTAAAATGAGGATAACAGAATGGCCTGTGTCAATAATGAGAGATGTTCCTCGGAAACTTGAAGAATGAGTTGTTTGTACCAGGACAGCCTGCACCCTGGTAAGGCCACAGCACAGATGACTTATCAGAAAAAAAGGGGGCATCCTAAGAATAAGATGATAACACCGAGGTTGGAGCTTGCCACATGGGCTTTTCCTGTTAGTCTACTGGGAAAACAGCGACACATTTCAAACCAACACGGAAAAGAGAGGATGGGCAACAGCTTGGCCTACAGTTTATGGAGACTGAACGAAGATCAGGAAGCAAAGGGCCAGTCTGTAACAACTACTGACTCTTAAAGGTCATGCAACAGCTATCCAAAAGCTAGTTTGTCATTGTCAATCATGAAGAACCCAGGAGACGTAGCAATGTCTCAGTAGTGAGCATCCCTTGCTCTGTGTGTCCTGCTCACAGACGGGACACAATACCTGTGCCAAAATGGGACCAATTCGGTGCACACACCTTTGTGCTAGACTACGAGAGTGTGAGAGAATGAAATATGGTAGAAAACAGGTACATGTGAACAAGAACCAGCTTACTAGAGAATTTGTAAATAAATGTTACCTTCACCTTCTATAGGATCTTACACTGATTGGGGTTTTGGGGGTTGATTTGTTTGGTTTTTTTTTTTTTCCCCTGATACTGCTCCATTTGGAATTTACCAGTCATCTGTCTACAGATTTCACATCCACTCCTTCCCTCCTGGTGTCTCTTTCATAACACTGTTACGTCCTCTGGTGAAGACTTGGGCCAGGTCTAACAGGAGAACATTCTGTAATAACCCATCCTTCATCTGCTAGAGCCAGGCCCAACAGCTGGTTGAAATACAAAAAAATACCACTCCTTTGGCAGAACATATTTAAGCCAAAACAAAACACAGACTGGATTTCAAATTAGCAAGATCATCAATGAATTATATGATGAGAATGATAGCAAGTCTGTGCTGGCACCAGGCTTCAGCATCCCACCTGGTACTCCAGATTGCCCTAATCCCAGCCTGTGCTGATCCCTACCCCTTTTACATAGCTCAAAAAAAAAAAATAATCACATTTGTTTCGCAGACAACTTGGGACAATGGTTCAGATCTCTGGCTTTCTTATCTAGTAATTGAAAGTCGATATACATACGTGCAGAGGGAAAGAAACATCAACATTCTAAGTAAAGGTAAATTAACACCGCAGATTACAATCCTTCTGCCCTGAAAAACAGACAAAACCTAAAGCCCCAGGATCTTGTGTTCTTTCAGCCCAGGATGGATCAGAAGGCTTCCTTCCATATAAAAAGATCAGAGATAATGAGATGCCACCATAAAGGCAATTCTTATTCCTGTCCTCAACAGAGGGGTGGTTTTAGAAATGGAGCCAGTTCAGAAGTACATAGCCAAAAAGAAAAAGAGATAATGGACACTATTTGGAAGAGAGGAATTTCCAACTAGACACATTGCAAAGAATTCTCCATTCCTCTCCCCCTGCTGCTGGCACATTTGTATAGCTCTGCAACAAAACTACCACTTGCTTCAAATGAGAGTACAAGAGTAATAAAATAAAATATTGTGAAAATCTGACAAGTTGTACAACTCAAAAGAGATCTCTCCACTTGACATTTCCACTGCTCATTTGTGCAGAACCGACTTCTAGAAAGATTATTTACAATTAGATTTTAATTCACAGCTCTACACACAAAATTCGGGAAGATCACAAGGGACTATTCCAAGCTGATGGTAAACACTTCAGTACCTCCTAAACTACAAGCTTGCCTAACCTGAGCATTTAAAAGGACAAACAAACTTATGATAACTTTATTTTAATGTATAAAAATATATGTTCACATATAATGTCAATATTTAAAAAAGAAAAAAAATTGAAAAAGAAAGAACATTATAGTTCTGACAGACTTGGAATAAACAAAAAACAAAGACCAGACCATATGATAATTATTCACAGCTTTCCAGTGTTCTGGGATTCACACGGTGTATTAAATGCATTTTAAGACGTCTTTGCTTTAGTCTTTTTGGTATTTCACACACTACCTAAGAACTCTTTAATGAGGTTCTCAATTTAATTCCCTTCTTCTCTTTTTGATTCGGGCACACGACTCTTGATGAACATTTCTATGTTCTAACCACACACAAGAGCTGCTAGGTGGTACTCTGACTCCCAGCAGAGGCAAGGACAGAGCCAGCCCAGGACACGCAGCAGCGCCGTACTCAGCTGCTGCATCCCCTTTGCTCCCGCTCAGCTCAGCACAGCCGTCGCCTGCAGGCTGGAGGGATTTGTGGATTGTAAAGGGAAGCAGGTGAACAGAACACCACTGCAGTAGAACAGAGGACAGTCAGAACCACCTATCCATTAGATCTGCAACGTACCGTTACTCCAGATATAATCGGGGCTTTTCCTTCAATTAGTTTATATATTTCTTGAACTGCTTCCTCATCACTCTTGTCCTTAAATCGCTTCTTGGAGAGTTCTTGAAGAGCTTCCTTAAATTGCTCAAAAGTGATAGTTCTGGAAGACTTGCCCCTGTCAAAACACATAGAAATACAAAGACATTACAAGAGAGCACAGCCAGCTTTCCAAGAATAGCAGAATGGTTTCAGTTTACTACAGTGAACAACAGAAAACCCCAACAGACCAGAAAGACCCATGCAGCCCACTTACGGTGTCAAATAAAACCTATCCCAGTAATATCACTTTATTTTTTTATATACATCAGTAGGATACCACTTTAGAAACTTCCCTTGATGAACATTCAGAAATAAAGAGGAAATAAAGGGATCTGTCCTGCTGTCAGAAAGGCTGCAGTCCATAAAATCAAACACAGTCTCATTTGGTTGATCTCTTGTAAAGCCTACATGCGTAAAAGGCAGGAACTGAAGCATCTTAGGTGAGTTTTGTTATTTAAGATTTTTTTTCCTCTTCGAATAACTGGCTATGACGTATTATCCATAGAATACCATTTATGTATTCACAAGTAAATGTAGAATAATGCTGTCATGTACAGCAAACTATCGAAAAGCATTTGAAAATGCAAAATACCTCCTCTATTAAAGAATAACAAATTTTAAAGTGATGAATTTAAATTTAATATGTATTTTTCTTCTTAGACCATCACCTTCATAAAACATCCACAGGTTCATGGAAACACAACAGAGCAGTACGATACACTCACAACCCCTCCAGGAAATTCAGAGCTGAAGACTTACAGTTCTTTTCACTCCTAGGAAGCCCATGACCTCACATTAGGAAATTACCTGCTCAGGTTTGCTTTTTGTGGAGATTTTGCTATAGCAGTGTACAACACAAAAATCAGAAAAGTAGAGTGGGAAATTCACACTTTACAGACTTCTCTATATACAGTCACTCCTGCAGATCTTTCACAGCCATCACACCAAAGGCCCCCACGGATCAAACTCTTGCAA
>NW_010115339.1:21872-25069 GCF_000699245.1 Pterocles gutturalis | reverse complement strand
TTCCCTAATACAAAACTATTTTTAGTGTTCCCGTTTTAAAATTCAGGTATGAGGCCACAACATTAGTGAGATTACTTGCCATCAAAAAAGAAAAAACAGGTTCTTTGTTACTAATAACACAAAACCCACACCTCTTCCTGTATGATTAAATTACAGGTTCCCTGATCTGATTTTTAGAACAAGAATTGACACCCCCACACCGAAATTCATCCATACATTTCAAGTTAAAAGTTAACAGATCAAACAGAAAAATTTTCAAAAAGATGTTCTGATACTGACACTGATGTAACCTTAAATATCTGCTATCTTTAATAGCAGAAGGTGTTTTCAATTGCTTACAACATTATGAAACCCTCAAAGAGAAAGAAATATTTGTGAGCCCATGTTGTTGTGAAACATGCTACTACAAGAGTTTTGCTTTCTGCTTAAGGGTTTCCTTTTATGCCAAGTCAGAGAGAATTTCCAGCAAATCAGGAAAAAAACCCAACCCCAACCACCACACAACTCGGAGAAGTGCTGTCAAAGTGACAGCTCTTTACACAGGAATAAACGATAGAGGCAAGGACACAGTGCACTGGCAACAGAAATCTCAGGCTAGGAAAGCTCTGCACAGAAATGAAATTGTAATTCAGGCGAGCAATTCATCTATCATTGATTTATCTTTGATCTTCTCTCAGACACCTTCAGAGGTCAAACCCCCCTCATCTGGAGAGTGCCTTCATGAAGGGGGAAGTAAGACTTCTCAGTCGTAGACACCAACAAGTTAGGAAGTGACTCCCACTTCAATTAAACACAAAATGAATTTTTATCCCAGGCTTTTAAAACAAGAAGAAATTGGTTGTTCAACACAAAATTCAACACAACCCTTTACATACCATTCGCCCTTTATTTCCAACACAGCCCAACATGTATCCATACATCCCTCACACTCCCTATTTTAGATGGAAAGAAATTTTTATCTGGTTTTTGACCAAAATTTGCTGTTTGCAACTATTTGTCTGCTTTAGCTGAAGCACATGCTGGAGTATCTCATGGAATTCGCCAGTAGAGGGAGAACACGGCAGGAAACGAAGAACAGAATCCAGTCTTTCATTAAGCAGAAAGACACATGGAATAAAACTGCAATTACCTACTTGGAATGTGTCCAGGATTCTAATTAATAGGATCAACATCCCTCTGCTGATGAAACATGTCCAAGAACTTTTAACTAGCTCAAGAGGTCAGGACTTCATTTTGGTTTGCCTGGGGTTTAGAATCAGATGGCATTGGCAATCACTGCAAAGTTTCGGCTTAACACCACACTAAGGCTCATGTTCACCACAGACTCACGGTCGAGTCTAACATACAGACCTTTCAAACGCAATTTTCCGTAGCACATAGGTTACCTGGAAGTCTCCAATCAGGATTGATACAGTTTAACTTGGCTCATCAATCAGGCTCATCACAATGGGAAAGGGAACGGCCACTTTCAGCAAAAAGTGTTGAAGTTCACGTTGACTCCTTTTATTTTTATTAACACTCGTAGAACTTTTGCTTCTGTGCTTATCAAATAGAAGAGCATGACTTTTTTTTTTAATTAAAAGGAAAAAATACATAAATAAGGGTGTCAAGAAGAACATCTCCTTCTGGTCTAAGACAGCCATTCCTACCTCTGACATTTGGTCTTTTCCCTGTCACACTAACAAGGGGAAAGGAAATTAGGGGTTTTTTCCCCCTCCAACTTAAGGTGTAGCCACAAATTCAATACATATATGAGCAAAGTAGTATTGCTGCTGGACCCAAAGGAAAAAGAAATGTGCATCATGGCAGATATTCTTTACCAGCAAA
Source organism: Pterocles gutturalis (assembly GCF_000699245.1). Lineage (NCBI taxonomy): Eukaryota > Metazoa > Chordata > Aves > Pterocliformes > Pteroclidae > Pterocles > Pterocles gutturalis. The sequence goes on along the minus strand of NW_010115339.1, from coordinate 23,242 downwards.
AAACATTAATTGGAGTGACGCTAAAAACAGGATTGGGAGTAAAGGAATTTTTGGAACTATATCCCAAGTAAAAGTTTCCTAAATAAAGCAGCTTTAATTTTTATATTTGTTACCTTTCTCTACACTCCAAAAACATTCTCTCTCCCCCTCCCATCTATTACAGTATCATCAAATTCATTTGAAAAGCAACATAATTAACTCAAAAAATTCTACAGGTGCAAGGTACGCCAAGTCTTGTAGACAACTCTAAGATCATAACTCTTGATTAACTAATGACACGTTCTGGCACTTTCGGTATGCTCTGTAAGCCATGTGCCACAGCATCTAAATTACCAAGTAATTTAATGCTACAACCCCTCCTGTCCCTAGAGGAGCAGCTGCTTTCATCATCGTTACTCAGCAGGACAGCATGCTCCTCCCCACTCTCCTCTCTGTACAGTCATGGGTTGAATGCAGAGGAGAAAACAGAGCAAGCAGGTAGAAATGACAGAGGCAGAGTCTTGCGACAAACCTACGCAGCTCTTGGATTACACACTCTCAAGCCACAGGACCAGCTCCCTCCAGGTCCACAAAATCACCCCGTGGAGAAGGACTTGGGGGTACTAGAGGATGAAAAATTGGACATGACTTGCCAAAGTGTACTCGTAGCCCAGAGAGCCACCCGTGTCCTGGGGGCATCCCCAGCAGCGTGAGCAGCAGGGCGAGGGAGGGGATTGTCCCCCTCTGCTCCGCTCTGGTGAGACCCCCCTGCAGTGCTGCCCCCAGCTCTGGGGTCCTCAGCACAGGACAGACACGGAGCTGCTGGAGCGGGGCCAGAGGAGCCACGGAGATGGGCCGAGGCTGGAGCAGCTCCCGTGCGGGGACCGGCTGAGAGAGTTGGGGGTGTGCAGCCTGGAGAAGAGAAGGCTCCGGGGAGACCTTAGAGCAGCTTCCAGTGCTGAAAGGGGGCTACAGGAGAGATGGGGGGGGGCTTTTTAGTAGAGCCTGTTGTGATAGAACAAGGAGTAACGGTTTTAAACTCAGAGAGAGTAGAGTAGATATAAGGAATAGATTTTTTACAGTGAGGGTGGTGAAACACCGGAACAGCTTGTCCAGAGAGGTTGTAGATGCCCCATCCCTGGAAACAGTCAAGGTCAGGTTGGACGGGGCTCTGAGCAACCTGATCTAGCTGAAGATGTCCCTGCTCATTGCAGGGGAGGGGGATTGGACTAGATGAACTTTAAAGGTCCCTTCCAACCCAAACTATTCTATGATTCTGTGAAAAATGATAATACTACGAACGCTGGATGACACCTAAGGCAGCTGTACCCTCAGTTTATCTCCACCATTTTTAACGCCTTGTTCACATCCAGGAAGTCCCTTCCTGACAC
>NW_010115339.1:0-21841 GCF_000699245.1 Pterocles gutturalis | reverse complement strand
TCTTCCGAGGTCATGAACTAAAAAAAGAAAAAACAAACAAACCAAAAACCTAAAAAACCCCAAACTAGTTTATTTCTATTAAGCAACTGCTACAAAGAATCAGCTTCTTTGTGTATATTTGTAACTTGTTGTTACAAGCTTATTATAAATATCTTGTTTCCATGGGAATAATAAAACAAATACATTAACTTTCATTTTCCAAGTGTTACAAGTTCAAACAACTTGTCTACATGTAAGTATGCCACGGGTGATCTCTCAGCTATTAATACTCTTAAGTTTAGCACTCCAGAGAGTTAATAGAGACCTAGAAAGAAGGCAAAGCACTGTACATTTAAAAATAAAAGAAAAAAAGAAAAGAAAAAGAAGAGGAATGGAATAGAAGGAAGGTTTGAACAGCTACAGAAACACAACACAATCAGACACTGGAAATGCAAATCAAAACTATCTGACCAGAAAATGAGATAAAATGGAAAATTGCAACACTAGATGGGGGGGGAAGCTTTTTCACAAAACCAGACATCATAAGGCTGGCTATCTCAACAAAAAGAACAAAATACACGTAAGAGGGGCATTAAGAATACAAATTTGTAAAGGCCTGTACTTTATTATGACACAAAGAAACCTTTATGTTTAGGAAGGAGACATTCTCACATGCTCGTCTATTTTAAGCTCTGCTTCTTACAAACAGAAAATTACTTTAATGCATCATCCTTCGGTGAAGAAACAGTCTATTCATGGTACGCTCGGGAAAATGGTTTGTATCTACGCCTTCCTTTGGGAACAGGTTGAATGGAGAAGAATTTTGGGAAGCTTCCCATCACTTCTCCTTCCTGGATGGGTCTCTCCACCTGTAACAGTGGTTAAAGGGAGATTCTGAACTAAAGTTTGAATTCCTGAGTTTCCTCTTAGGAGCCCAAGTTCACATACGTAAAAGCATCTGTTCTGAGCCTGGACATCAACACAATGAACGTGAAGCATGAAAGATCAAACATTGGCCCGAAGCAGATTGCGACAGTAAGTGATGCAGTTTTCACTTGCAAATATTACTATTAACAGCGTCCTGCATTCACAAGATTAGAACAATGCAGTGTGAAAAAATACTGCTGCAGATTAATACTTCTATGTTATTTGGACTTGAATACTACTTGGATTAACAGCTGTCTACAATTTTGGCTGAAAAGCTATACAAATATGCTCCACATGCCCAATGCACAAAATCCTTGACCACTATTAGAAATTTTTATCACCATAGTGCTATTGCAGTTCAGTGTCAATACGGCAAAGTCTCCAACTTCAGAGTTTTCTCTCTTAATCTCTGACCTACCAAAAGTCACCCCATATTCCCATCCCAAAAGGCCACTTTTCCTTTCAATTTTCTTAGGCAGAAGAGGGAAAAGAAGATGTTGTGATGGGTTAGCCCTTGGCTGGGGGCCAAACCCCCCCCCACTCGAGGATAGGGGAGAGAATTAAAGGGGTAAAGGGAAAAAAGGACTCATTAAATTGTCCTTATCTCAACCCACAACTAAACTACAATAATATTGAAAATAATCCTATATACAAATATACAAATGAGTGACACACAGTGACACTGCCCCCCCACCCGATGACCAAGGCTCAGCCTGTTCCAGCTAACGATCCCGGAGCAGGGAGAGTCCTAAAACTGCACTCACGGAATGGAGAGAACAGTCCAAGCGAGAGCTGACCAGGGCGGGGGGAAAGGCCTTGGGAGAGCGACCACCTGGAGAGAGATGACCCGGAGCAAAAGAGATCCGGAACCAAAAGGGCCGATCTTCCGGAGGGTCCTCACCTATACACTGGGCATGACGGGTATGTTATGGGATAGATTATTGGCCACTCTGGGTCTCAATCCTGAACCTGAGATCAAATCCTGGGCTGGTAACTGGGGCTGTGCTCCCTCCCAGCTTCTCCGGTCTGCCGACCTTGGCAGTGGCATAAACATCACTTCTTATCAGCTTTCTTCTGAGCACAAATCCGAAACACAGGCTCTTGCTGGCTATTCTGAAGAAAGTGAACTCTGTCTCAGCTGAACCCCGGACACATATAAAAATACTCAAGACAAGCTTCTATTCTCTTGCCAGAGAGGATTACAGCAGGATACACTAACCAGGACTGTCCAGAAGTTGTCCATCTACCCACAAAGGTCTAAGGAGTATAGGAAGTCTGATAAGGGTCTGAAGGCAGCATAACTAGAGGTGGGAGCCCAACAAATGTTTCTGCATAAACACATGTACAAGAAGGTTTGTTTGTAAGATTTATTTAGTCTAAATTCACCATGGACTTGGGTGTCTCAGTCAACCGAGCAGTCAAGTAAAACTCAACAGTATCACCTCTTGTGAATCTGAACAAACAGGATTTCGGGTACTCTCTATATTTATTCCCTTCCCAAGGCGGCCTCATCCATTCAGAAGACAAAATGAAGGATTGCACTGGCAACAGAATGCCCGAGTGGCTTATTTGTCACAGTTTCTGACTTAGTGGCACAGTAAATTTTATCAGGCAATTTCTGATTTGCCACTACTGCTCCCACGTCCATGGAGGTAGCTGCTAACCAAATAATAAGAAACACTCCTGAATTACCAGAATTAATAATTTAAATTATTCAAATTAATCATATAAAAGGTGTCACGTTAACATTGAGAACAGATCATAAGTCAGACTTTTAACTACAAACCCTCAGAAAGGCATATTTCCTAATTACATTCAGTCCAGACTTTGAGCTTCAGCTCTTTCTACTTCTTCTTAACAAAAAAAAAAAGGAAAACAGGAAGCGTTTCTTCTACAACATGTGTATTTTTTTTTTTAAGTTAAGAGAATTAATAGGTAGATCTTGCTCAACTTGCCCAGAACTTTTAACTTTTTTCCCCAAGAGTACTCTGCCACACCAAAAACTCACTACAGCTGAAACTACCTGATTTTCACACAAATAAGATTTTTCAAATTTACCACTTTAGAGAAGCAACATTATGATTATTACTGTGGTTTTTCCCAAAGCATTCATTCCTGTTTGTTTAGTAGAACTGACATTTACATTTACAGATATATTATTTTTTCCAAGAGCGTCTGCTGTAGTGTTACCAGCACAAAGTCCAAGGCTAATCCGTTTAACCAAGAAGCATATTATGCCACATGGCTGGTAGTTTATTTTGTTTTCCTTTTGTGGTTTACAGTTTTTTTACTTTCTGCTCTCTTTGGGCTAAACAGCCCAGCACTTTTACTGGCAGTCAGCCCCACAATTCACAGCCAAGAAAACCCTAAAGCCAGGTGCTTAGGTAGGCTAACCAGGCTGCTAGAACCTTGCCATCCAATGGAGTATTTAACACATCCTGTGAAGATCTGTTTCTTGCTATATAGCAGTCAAGAACAAAATTATAAAATTTAGATATACAGTGCAAAAAAACTTACAAACAAAAAAAGAGAACACCGTTTCTTGGATAAAACTGAACAGCGTATGACTAACCCAAAGCAGAGATTTATGTAAAAATTTGACAAATATAGCTGAAGGGAGAAGTGGGGGTGTGGGGAAGGAAAGATAGTGTGTATCAGGTTCTCTTTGCTGCACTATCTAATAGCTCTAAAGAGCTCTACAGGTGGTTGTAAAAGAACCAATTAAGAAAACAAAACCTGAGGTATCACCCTGCATCAGACACTTCTGCCCAATGAATGGGCAGAACTGGGACACTGAAATTAGACATCTGGATGTTGATGCCAGAAGGAGTAAATTGGCAGCTTGTTAGGAAAAAAAAACATCCTTCCAGAAGATATCCTCAGAAAAATGATCCTAGGAAGAAGATATGACAGAGATCTTCAGCTAAGGTAGTGGTCACTACTGTGATGCTACATTTCCTTCCTATATGCTTGATTCACTGTGAAAATTCATTTCCATTAAAATAAAATCTGAAGGAAAAAAAAAAAAAAGAAAAAAAAGGCAAACCCAAAAGCTATGAGCCTATCAGGTAAAACAGTACTGGGAAGGGAATGGATGAGGGGGACTGCAGAAAGAAAATGACTTGGCTAAAACATGTCGTAGGTAAAAGCTTCCAAAGAAAAGCAAACCCCAGAATGAGTTAAAGGGGTTAAAGAGATTTATGGGACTTAAGGAGGATGAGGAAAATAAAAATTCCAAGTAGAAAGTAGGTCTGATGGTTATGTAGGGCTCAGAGGAGGAAATGAAATTAGCTTAAAAGAGTAGCCAAATCCCCTTGTTTGGGTTTTGGTTTTTTTGGGGGGTTTTTGGGAGTTTTTTTCAGTTTAAGAGAACAAAAATAATGTTCTATCTGGATATTTAAGAATAAAGATCCACATAACGGTTAGCTACTGATAAAAAGCTGCAAAGGAAGTATTTGGAAAACTCTGTGAAGCATGAAGAACGTGCAGGCTCCAACTTACACTGAAGGAGTTCGCAAATACATTTCTCATGACATTTTTCATGTACCTGAGTTTGAAAAGAGATAGAAACAGGCGCTACCACGTAGTCTGGGAGGACCTTGGTTTCTCCTTGTTAACTGGTATCATACAAAGAGGAGAGATGTTCTGGCTGTCAATCCCCTGGACTCTACACAAAGAATGTAATAGCTGGACACACACAATGGATAAAATATCGTACAGATGATGTCAGAGTGCTCACTAAGTCAACCTGAAGCACAGTGAAAAACAGCTCAACAAAAACAAACAGGCCAATATTTTACAGAGAGATGATGCTACAAATTGGGTGACAAGAAACCAAAAAGCCCAGCAAACCAAAACCATAAATAACTATGAACCAAAGCTGCTTCCATTCAGACTAAAGAATAAATCTAAGACAACTGTCATGTCAGTGGAATCCTTATTCAAGCACAGTGCTTTGATTTTTCACATGGATCCAAAGAAGCTAATTTGGCTTTGAGTAGTTGACATACTGGGGCCTGAGGAGTGAGGCCCTGAACCAAAGCTGACCTCTAGATGAACCTCACAACCTAACAATATATCTGATATGTACCATATTGATCACATATGCCATTTATTACCTTTTTAATATTTGCCAATTGATAAAAGCTTTGTTGTAACGCTTAGAGAGCTTTGCTGCAACGCCTGCTGTGTAAGGTTAGCCATCAGGAAGACACTAATTGCGTAACACTAGCCAAGATTAAGCAGGGATGTGCCCTATCACCACAGATGGAAAAGGAATGTGGCAAGTCGTGACAGACTTTGTTGAGAGATACATAATCAAGACTATAAAATTCTTCTGTTCTTCTTATCTTCCCTCTTCTGCCCCGGCCAGGCTCGAGACGGAAGTTAACAAGGAGAAAACCACATCAGATGTTTTTGCAGCTTAAGGTATAAAGTTGTTTATTCAACTGTACAAAAGCAGGGACCGTTTGCAGGGAATTTGGAAGCCTCCTCTATACAGTTGGATGCACTGTATAGAGATTTCCCAATTGCCGGGAAGGGTTTTCCCCAAATCCTCGCTGCAACCGGGCTCCCCAGCGACTGCGGATCTGGATGATGGTAACGTATCATCAGGGCAATTGGTGATGGATCTTTCTTAATCACTGTCGCTGACTCTGTGTAGTAATGATTAGGTGCATTGCCTTACTTTCTGCTTGCTAGCGTAGTTCGCTTATTATTTTGCTGTTTTACCTTATCTTGCTTTAATTTCACTGTATTATTTCCCTCATTATTTTATCACTTTAAACACAAGTAAAAATAATCTGACTTCTTTAATGTGGTGCCTGTGTCCTTTGTGCTCACCCTGTCCATTGTCAAAACAGTAGTCTGACTTCATACATATCCTACATTCTTGGAAAAAGCTCTGTTGCAACATTATCATAAGGCAATGCTGCATGTATCTATCACAGAAGTTACTCTGCTCACTCAGTCATCAACGTCATTTACAGAAAAAGCTTACTGCTCTGTTGCAGAACAGGTACTGAAATAGCCTCCATGAGAACATACAGGGCGATGAGCAGTTTCTAACTCCTGGAAAGTCCAAGACTTTTAATGTTTCTACATGAAAGGCCCATGTTCTGCTAACCAGACTTGGAGCTGGTCTCAAAACATCATTGCTCATGTGTGCCATAAAGATATACATAAATTGTTATTCATGCCTTCTAGTCGAGTACCACTTCTGGACTGTTTCCCTCCTCTTTAATTTCTTGGTAGCAATTTTATCTTTCCTACAGAAAGAGAATTAGGGCTAGGGGTAGCTGTCAATGCAGATGGGAAGTCTTCAGGCTACGTTATACAGCAGCAAAAGCTTTATAACACTTGCACGTGAGAAAGGTGGTGCCTCATTTCTTCTGCAGATTCACAAGTCTAAAGACAATTCTGTACATACACTATTGCCAGTGCAGAGAATATTCTTTAATGAGCTCCTCTGCTGTGCCTCTATCATGTCTCCTTACCACACCTTGTCAAAAGAGGCACTTTTGCACAGCTTAGGGAAAAAATAGCTAATGCACCTGCGTACTTACTTATTTTCTCTATACCTTAAGAGCCACCTCTATGCACTTCCCATCCCACCACAAAGGTGCAGCAATTGACAGAGTAGCCACCAATGTAAATGAAGATTCCCCTGCTAATCATAACAAGGAACATCTGCAGGAAGCACAAGGTACCTCGCAAGCAAAAAGCGCAGGTCCTTGAGCTCTGAAACCTGAACGATCCAGTGTACGCAAAGCAAAGAACGAAGAGAAAAAAACAGAGGGCTTGCAAACCAGAGTTGTGTCCATTTCCTGATAAAAATCCTCAGCTAAAGTTAAAAATCCTAAGATAACGATACGAGAGAAAGTCTGCCAAAGAAGTAGTTACAAGAAAGCTGCACCCAGCTTCAGCAACAAGCTGTTTGGGTTCTGAGGCAGCTCTCCTCGGGGTGAGAGAGATCCATCCGCTCTCTGCGTCCCGGGAGGCAAACAGATTTTACGAACAGAATTCTCAGTTGTACCACGGAATCTGCAGACCGGTCCATGCCAACGATGTCTTGGCACTTTGTCAAAGCTGTAAACAGAGAGCAACCAAGTCCTCTATGGGAATCTATCTTCTCCTCCCCTGGATTAAAGGTTTGTTTACCAGACTTTACAGTGCTGACTCACGTGGACCTGAAACCAATCCAAAAGAAAGGCCAAAAATTATGACAGCTAACACCTATGCAGATATTCTCTCACATCACACTTTTCACAATTCAAAGCATTATCTGTATTTAAAAGATCCAAAAGTTTACAATAAGTGGAGGTTTATCCACACAGTTTTCTATCTTGTGGACGTCATCATCACAAACTAAAATGACATGGAACAATTGGGACGCCTCCAAGATACTGGAATGAATTGTGGAAGCAGAGAGAAGACCATGAAAGAAGAAGGGCACATTCTTTTGGAAATCTGTGACTTATTTAGATCAGCAGCTACAGAAGGAAGGTATCAAGCCAGCGCTGGGGAAGATTCCTACAATTTTGGAGATGACTAACATAACTTCAGTGACTGAACTAAGGAAGCAGATAAAGTTACTGAACCATTAGGTGAAATTTCTGCCAATTTTAGCTTGTCCATTACATCTGCAGCAAAATCTATCAGGGCACAGGAGCCCCCTGCATGTCAGGATGAAACTGAAGCTCTCCTTAGATAAATCCAATGTTGCTGTGATCAGATACCACTGAATAGTTAATAGCATTTAATAAGCTCAAAATACTTCAGAAGCTTTTGCTTCCTAAAAAAATCCCTTATAATGTAACAAGCCATAGTATCATCAGAAACCTTCCTAAAGAGGAATACAAACTCCCTTTCAATGCATCTCTTTCCATTCTCTGTCAGGTCACAATTCTCCAGCTTTTGCACACAAGCTGCTAAGTAAGCGCTGCCCTCTAGGCTTTTGCTGTGTTTCTGTTTCCTTTCCAACAGGAATTACTACACTCTTCCATCAGCAATATCTAGTAGCTCTTAGTTACTTACACACAGAAAATAAGGCTTCACATCTGTTTTTCCTGAAATGCTAATTCAATTCTGAAGATGACATTTTATTCAAAGCCATTGATTTTACCAGCTGAAGCAAGTCAAGTATTGTTCCAAACTGTCACTTGCTGACAATATGGTCTCAGGTGCAAGAAGGATATTTAACACAGTAATACCCCTTACCACAATGTTTGCTATAGAAGGGTAAGTTTTCTAAATTGTGGACAGTTAATGGTCCAATTAGTATTAGAATTCTGTGCTCTTATTCCAGTGCATATGTCAGAAGACTGTCTTACCTACCAGATTCTTATATGCCCATTCATTTGTGATATCAAATCTTCTGAATGAGGACTGCTGATGAATTTCCACAGGAGCAAATTCAACATCTGGTCTTATCACACTCCGCTAGCACTGCCTATGGGGTATATTGCTGTTCATAAGCAAGCCAAGTATATCCCTATAGCCTATAAAGCAAAACTGCAAACTGACTCTTGCAGGAAAATAGGACGAGACAAAAACCATAGTTCAGGACAATGCTGTGCTGATATACACCATTAAGCTCTCTGTGCTGCACAGCATGTACCAGCTGGTGCACGTCTACTGCGGAAACCCCCCGTAACAACCTGTCCTGGGATCAGCTGAGACAGAGTTCACTTTCTTCATAACAGCCAGCAAGAGGCTGAGTTTTGGATTTCTCCTCCAGACCACCTTCAATGGTTTTAGAGGATTCTGACAGACCTGGGGATATTTGGATCAGTATTTTAATTGCTGTCATCCTGTTGCAAGGCCTCTCATGCCCAGTGTATAGGTGAGGACCCTCCGGAAGATCGGCCCTTTTGGTTCCGGATCTCTTTTGCTCTGGGTCATCTCGCTCCAGGTGGTCGCTCTCCCAAGGCCTTTCCCCCCCCAACCCCGGTCAGCTCTGGGTCTGGGACGCTCGGACTGTTCTCTCTGTTCCGTGAGTGCAGTTTCGGGACTCTCCCTGCTCCGGGATCGTTAGCCGGGAACAGGCTGAGCCTTGGTCATCGGGTGGGGGGGCAGTGTCACTGTGTATCACTCATTTGTATATTTGTATATAGAATTATTTTCAATATTATTGTAGTTTAGTTATTAAATTGTCCTCATCTCAACCCATGAGTCCTTTTTTCCCTTTACCCCTTTAATTCTCTCCCCTCCCCTCGGGTGGGGGGGATTGGGTGAGCAGGTGTGTGTGAGTTGGCCCCCAGCCAAGGGCTAATCCATCCCACAAGCAATGGACAAACATCTTTGCAGGGCTGCGTGCTGGTCACCTCTATCACAAAACTTCTGTATTAGGTATGTTTAGACAAGTAGTTAATTTAAGTACTTGACATATGTATTTATAGTTAACTTCTCACAGTAAGGACAGCAAAACCAGGAGGAGCCCAACAGCAGCTGGTTCAGGCCAATGCTCTGCTCATTACTAAACAAAGTCTGATAGGGTAGAGCATCACCAAAGCAAGCTTTATGCACTGCTAAACACCTTATCCTACACATACCCAGGCCGACAAAGCCCTGTGAGACGACGGCTACACAAACGAATGTGTCTTGGTGCCTCTCCACCTGCAGCAGAGGCAGCGCGTCCACCCCTTTAGAGGCATCATGAACCAAATGCTCTCACTCTTCAAAGCTCCAAAAAGCATCACAGGTTTTCAAAAGGAGGCCAGTGAAGATGACAAGCAGAAATGTTGGCCAGAATTGTTCTGAGTATGTGCAAACCAGGCACACTTTATGTGCTTTATTTTCTTAAACAGCAGGGTGTGACAACAATGCTGTTGAGAGTGACTGTAACTCCTTTAAAAATCACCACGTGTTGGATGACCTGTGCTGTTCAGCAAATTACTTCTTTCAAGATTAAGAGATTACGCTTGCAGCAAGCATATATAAGAATCTAACGTGACATAATTTGGATAACCATCTCCAGAAAGTACATCTTGTCATCTTCTTTACCTCAAGGCTTTGACAAATGGAGTTGAAACACCCCCAAAAAGTGCAGATGTCCTCATAGATAACATCAAGTGAGTGACCCTAACGTTAAAGAAATCCAGTTCTCTATGTGTAGCCCTTAAATCTGATAGCTCCTACGTACCTTTACTGGTTACTTCTCTGTCTATCTGGACTACGCCTTTCGCGTGTTAGTCGTTAACACAGAACTAGAACTTAAAGAAACCAATAACTGGGTGACAGAGTCTCTCATCTGAGGTGAGGTGATGAAAGAAAAGCAACCTTCCTGGAAGAGGAAACCACAGTTCCAGCTTTTCTGTAAGGAAATAATTTCCATTTATTTTTACTATAAAAACTTAGAAAGCCAATCATGCTATTTGTGCTGTCTTAGTAAAGGATGAGCTGCTGGGACACATGGCAAATGTATTCGTCCTCTCAAGGAATTACTAAACTGAATACTCTTCACTCTTCATTTTAAACCAGTACCACAATTTACTAGGAGCAAAAATGTTTAAACAGATTACAGTCATTACTCTCAGATTTGCATTCACACCACTCATTATCTTTAATTATTAGTATAAAAAAAATGTCCTAAACTCAAACCACATACAGTTCCAGACCATTTTTATCCGACACCTATTTCCAATATAATGCTTGAAAAGTATCAAAATTCTTTATTTTTGGATATACACAGGAATATCACCTAACTTCTCCTATTGTTTTCTTATATTTGAAACCTATCTCTCAACCTACAAAGGACTTTAGATAAAAAAAAAAGATAAGACCCTAGAAATGCCAAATTACTCCCTTTTTCTTCCTTTGGCTATCTATAGGCTTTTTTAAGAATACCAACTCACCTGCTCATTTTTTAAACCCCACTTAAAACCTTCTCCCCAGACACCTTCTTGTAGAGCTGTAAATCTGATCAACACATACTGCTCACAAACCTGCGAAACCTTCCACTGACTCCATGCCAAATGAGAACAGTATGATACATGCTATTTTACCTACCAAAGCACACTGGTCTCCACTTGGATTGCAAGTGCCCCCGGCATCTGGTTCCATACAGCATCCATCACAGGAAGAAGAGACCCCACCTGGAGTGCTGTGTTCAGATGTGGGGCCACCAACATAAAAAAGACCTGGACCTGTTGGAGAGAGTCCAGAGGAGAGCCACAAAATTGGTCAGAGGGCTGGAGCACCTCCCCTGTGAGGACAGGCTGAGAGAGTTGGGGGTGTTCAGCCTGGAGAAGAGAAGGCTCCGAGGAGACCTAATAGCAGCCTTCCAGTGCTGAACGGGGGCTACAGGAGAGATGGGGAGGCACTCTGTATCAGGGAGTGTAGTGAGAGGACAAGGGGTAACAGTTTTAAGCTGAAAGAGGGGAGATTTAGATTAGAGAAAGAGGATAAATTTTTTTCCTGTGAGGGGGGTGAGGCAGTGGCCCAGGGTGCCCAGAGGAGCTGTGGATGCCCCATCCCTGGAGGGGTTCAAGGCCAGGCTGGATGAGGCTTTGAGCAACCTGGGCTGGTGGGAGGTGTCCCTGCCCATGGCAGGGGGTGGCACTGGATGGGCTTTAAGGTCCTTTCCAACCCAAACCATTCTGTGATTCTACGATAAGATGTAAATAGCTTAAATTTGGAAGAAAGGTTACTACCTCTTTCGAACTGAGACACATGAAGACTCAGCATGAGGACTATTAAAATAGGGTTCATTACGTTCCCCTAGTGCCACAGACTAGCTTGGCGTTCAGCAGTAGTAGCTGCTACACACAGGGAAGTGACTGGACAAGATGGTCATCAGTGCAGTCACCAATTTTCACCTATGCTATATCACAGAGCCTCATTCTTGCAGAAGTGACCACACACCACCTTTTTGTGAAAGACAGACTGGGCATGGTGATGAGTAAGAGCTGCCTACCCTCTCCTCTATGAACGTCTCACCAGTATCCTCCTGTGCTACCCCCACACTGCTCTGGGTCAGACAAACTCTCCCTTCTCAACACTGTCAGGTCCCTTCGGAACCTTACCAACACTGCCCCACGCTGTGTACCGCACAGCTCAGGATCACGCAGCAGATAAATCCAGGGTTGTTAACTGGTGCTGCAATGGGAGTCACAGTGAGTATATCTGGAGACCTAGTGTAACCAAGATCAATTCCAAACCACAAGCACACATGTATCGTACTTTCTCATACCGATTTTTCAGTTGTGGTGTGATGAACTGCTATCACGTTACAGCATCACTGTGTATCTGTTGTTAGCTTGAACAGCTTATCCTGGTACACATTTTTATGACGATATAGAAGCTAGCAGTTGCATCTTTTATACAGCATAAAAAATACAGCCACTGACCACACAACAACTGCTCCTCTCAGCAGCTTACTTTTTTTTTTTTTTAAACAATATTTGCAACTGAAGGGCATACAATAAAGACCCAAGACATCTGGGCAATGAAGCAAGTGCTGTCATGTGTCATAAGAGTCACAGCCTGGTGCCAAAGACCTGACTGTTCTGCAGCTGCTGGTGCCCGGATCACAAATGACACGGAGTGGTACAACGCTCTGCGGGGGCAGCAGGCAGAGAGCCCTGCAGCGCTAGCTCTTTCTCACCAGATGATGGTGGCTTATCCTTTTCTTTACAGTCTTCTACGTCTGCAGAAGGAGCATTCCGGAAAGCTTTTTTGCTTTTCTAAACATCCTGTGAAGCTTGTGCCACAGTCATGAAAACAGGGTAACAGCGCAAGACTAAAAGGTTCCCCACGCTTTCAGGACTTTCCCTTCCAGAACAGTGTTGAGGCAAAGAGGGAAGACAATTCAGTGCTGCTAGGGTCACGTTCTTCATTTTCTGTCAGCACTCATTACCATCCTTTTTACGAAGCACGCAGTTTAAAGTGCCAAGCTAGGAAATCTGGAGCGTTCACCCGGCGCAATGCAACAGGCTGGACAACAGATCAGCGCGGCACCACACCGCTGCAGCCGCATCGCTTCCACTTCTGCACCGAGCGCGGCCCACAGCAAGCTCTCCTCAGCTGCACGCTGCGCGGCTTTGCACAGAACGTGGCATCATTCCCAAAAAGGATCTCCAGAACCAATCAATGGGAAGTAAAAGCAGCAAGAAAAGGTACTGGACTTCAGGAATATCATACATTCAAAACAGACATGCAGTGCAACGGTTTTTGCACTGCACTCCTGTCTCCACTGGAAGACCTTCCCTGAAGATATTTTCCACTGCTTGCCATCGCTGAGAGAGATCCAGCTTTGATTTAAAGCTGTTCTGCAGCTTAAGCAGAAACCTACCGGCTTGATGCAAAACACTGCAGAAAAGTTTTCTAGTATTTTTGCCTGAATTACAAATGTCCAGATAGCACAGAAACACTCCCTTCTTGCCTTAGGTATTGTGTCTTTTTAGTAACCTGTGGATCAAATGAAGCATTAGAGGCAAACAACACCTAACAATAGCAGACTGAGAGCATTACTCCCCCACACTTTTTTTTTTTTTTTTTAAAAGGATCATCTTTTCTCAGCTCACATGCTAAACTAAATCAACAACAGTAACACTCTGATGGAAGGGCTGCAAAAATTGGTGCCGGCTGTTCAGGATACAACGCTTGCACTGCCAAAAACACTAGTGATGTTTTGTATATATTCCACTAGTATGGAAGGTGCTAGTATTCCTCCTTACCAGAAGGGAACACACATTTTAGCCACGGTCTTCCTGGCTTCATTATGTCAACTGTAATCATCCTTCCTCAGTTCCTCACTGAAACTGAACGGCTTTCTCTATTTGCTCCTTCAGCCATAAAACTTCAGTATCTTAACACCATTTCCTCCTAGAAAAGGTTGCCATAGAGATTTGTTTGTGTACTTAAAATGTTCTGGGAACCTTCAGAGTCAGCACCAATGTTAGCAAGGTTTTTAAAATTATTTATTTGCTAGTAGCATCTAGAAACTTTGTAAATAATGAGAACCTAAAACCGACTATGAAATGGGGAAAAAAAAAAATCTCAAATGGAAAGTTTTTCCTTTTGGGGGGACTATACCAGGACTCCATAACAAAATGTTTTGTTTTGTTTTTTAATTCATGGGAACACATGCACATGAATTAAAAAAAAATATGCAGAAAGCCAGGAACAGAGATCAAGCTTCAAAGAAAAATATGAATTTCATACATGTTTCTCCAGTTTAGCGCTCACACAGACACACACACATGCACACAGAGGAGAGAAAGCGATAAGCAACTCCGCTTCAGTAAAGCCAGAAAGAAATGACACCTTTTTAATCAACCAGAGTGATGACTTTCAAAGGAGTGGTTTCCAGTAACACCACTCCAGCGTTTCACCACTGCAAGTCCTAACACTGTATGTAGCACCTCAAACTTCTCACCAAGTAGTAGTGCAGCTAGAGCTAGACCAAAATCCTTTAGGAGGTGCCTTGTATGCGACATCACCTCCAGGAACCATTTCAAATGAAGAAGTTAAACCTGCCTGGCCCAGATCTGACTCCATCAAGATGAGACCATGTAGTGCCCAGCCCAACGGGGCAGATCAGATCTTGCACACTCAGCAGTTCCAAGGGACCCTTTCTTTTCCTCCTCCGGCATCTTAGCCCCAGTCTCCAGCTCCCAAGCATTTCAAGACCCCAAGCAACTACAAATCACGGCATCTAGTTGCCTGACTAACACGGCCTTCCACAAAGTTGAAAACAACATGCCAACACTTCTCTCAGGAAGAGTTTAACTTTCCTAGTAGTGGTGAACACAAAAGAGAACAGGGAAGACAGCCCAGACTCGCGGTACTTTTCAGCTGGGGTGTTGGTGAAGCCTTCTTCAACTTAATGTTACAACCTGTCTTTAATTAGACTTGTTCCAATTCAGTTCAAAATAGTTCTCTTACAGACAATGGGAAGAATACAAGAACTGACATCTCCCAAGTCAACCCACTGGGTTTTGTTTGTTTGTTTTAAAAACATTGAAGGAAGGTGAACAACTCCATCAAATTCAGCATGCTTCCATTTACCAGCATCGCATCCTAGGCAGACCACATCTTAATTCTTTTAGTAGCTTTATATACGTAGGCAGATTAAATTTAGCTTAATTACAACATTTACGGTACATTAACCTTCTTCACAAGATGGATGATTTCTAGCTCATGTCCTTACTCTAGGAGTCAAACAACAAACATACATACACACATGCTTTGTTCCTACAAACCTGCCACTCTAACTTCAGAACAGCACGTTAATTTCTATTGTCTATACAGGAACATAAAGAAATGCCTTCTTTTTTTTTTCCTCCCCACTGCAGTCAGCATATACCGTAACCAGCTCCCTGACCATCTTGGTGGCCCTGCGCTGGGCTTGTTCTAGGGTATCAATCTCTTTCTTGCACAAGGGAGCCCCAGACTGGGCACAGCACTCCAGGTACAATCTCACAAGTGCCAAACGGAAGGGAAGGATCACTCCCCTGGACCTGCTGACTACATGTTTACTCATCAAGCCCAGAATGTGGCTACCCTTCCCTGCTGCCACAGCTCTCTTGCTGCAAGGACTGCTGCTGGTGTTTCCCATTCAACCGCTTGTCCATCACGACCGAAATGCCTTCTTCGTAGCCTGCCAGCCCGCTATCCAGCCCATACCTCACCAAATGATGATGATGATGCAACCGGGGCCAAGGCCTGGCCATAACCGAGGTATGCCACAGCCCTTTGCCCACAGTGCCAGCCATTTCACCACAGAAAGCAGGGAGGTTGACAGGCATGACTTGCCCTTGGCAAATCCATGCTAGCTGCTCCAAATCACCGTCTTCTCCTTTGTGTGTTGAGAAAGGGCTCCCAAGAGGATTTGCTTCACAACCTCCACAGGGACGGAGATTATGCTGACTTGCCTGAAGTTACCTGCATCTTCTTCCTTGCCCTTCCTGAGGACGGGGTGTGTGATGTTTGCCTTTTTCCAGTCACTTGAAACCTCCCCCAGCTGCCATGGCCTCTTGAAGATGCTGGGGAACAGCTCTGCAGTAACATCGCCCAGCCCCTTCAGCACACTTGGACACATCCTTCCGGGTCCCATGGACTCATCTATGTTTAATTGGCCCAAGTGATTTTTAACTCTACCTTCCTTTACTGTGGGGTACTGCTTCATGCCCACAGAGTCTGCTAGCAAGCTCGGGGAACTGGGAACCCTGACGGCAAGCCCTACCAGTTGAAAAAGGAGGCAAAAGAGGCATTAAGTCTCTTTTGCCTTTTCCATGACCCTTGTCACTGGGTTCCCTGCCACACCGAGCAGTCAGTCTACACTTTTGCTAAACTTCTCAAGTTGTCCTTCACCTCTCTTGCTAGTCTCAACTCCAGCTGAACTTTGGCTTTCCCCACCCTGTTCCTTCACACATGGGCTCTATTCCTCCTGTAGAGCCGCTCCCTGCTTCCACCTCCTGTGTATTTAGTGTTTGCGCTCAGGCAGAAGCTCCACGTTCACTCATGCTGGCTTGCTGCCACGCTTGCTCAACTTCCTGCCCATGGGAATGGACCGTCCTTGTGCTCTGAGCAAGCTGCCTTAAAGATCAACCAGCTCTGCTGGGCCCTCTGCCCTCCAGGGCAGCTTCCTGTGGGAAACCCAACAGGCCAAATCTGCCCTTCTGCAGCCCAGGGTTGTCATCCTCTTCTTCAGCTTGCTCACTCCTCTCAGGATCTTCAACTTTGCAGTCATCCAGTTGCTGCAGCCAAGGCTGCCTCATCCTTTACATCTTCATCGCCTTCTGCTTCAATCCATGGAAAATGAGAGACAAAGTCTACATTGATGTTTAGCACTCTAGAAAATACTTGCTTGTTAATCAGTAAAATGAGGTAATTTTGTAATTACCTCACACAGATTTCCCATACCTGCTTTTATAAACAAAAACCAGGCAATTTTAAATGATGGTGCAATATGATGAAATTAGGCTACTTGCCCCCCTCCCCTCCAAAAAAAGGGCAAAAAACCTAAAAACCCACAAGATCTCATACCAGAGCCCTACTTCTACTCTAAACCAGTAGAGGTCCTGGTAGTCCACAAGCAGCATATGCCATAAAGCGCAGCAAATGCCAAGGGAACTGCTCTATATTATTGTGTATGATATCATGCAGCATTCCGTATCAGCTGGGAAATGAATCACTGACTGTTGTATCTCTAGGTTTTCATGTGATATCTACTCACATGAAAAGGTGTTTCAAAAATCATCAGCATGCATCATTAGGGGTCCAGAACTTACCCATCTTACATGCACAAAACAAGCCTGCGTAGCAGCAAGTGAATCTAAACCCATCTTTCTTCTCATAGGTGATCACTGTTTTAGAATTTATGCCTCTGGGCAGAAGGGGGAAAAGAGTTGCTTTGGTAAATTTTTTTTTTTTTTTTTTACATAAAAAAACCTTTCAAGGATAAAGTGCAGAAGGCAACATTACATTTAGCTTCTTGGACATGAAAGGATATTTGATCTTAATGAAAACAAAGTCTAGATGATGTGGTAAAGAACACTTTCTGCTGGAACTTACCTACACTTCTATCCATAACTGCACTACTTCACAGTTTGCCTGGAAGGGAGAGATTTATTAGCACAGATTATGCTCCGCATACCATTCTATATCCACTTAAAACTTATTTCCTGATGCAGACATCTTAAAGTACACAAGTTAACTGTTATGCCCACCTCATGCATAAAGTAGGATTACACAAATCAGATTCTATGGCACTATTGAAAGAATCTTTCCAGTAGCAAAGGGAAACACAACTTACAACTACTATTGCTTCATTTATATATAAAGGCCACTTCATACCTATTCACACATTTTAAAAAAAATAAGGGAGGCTCCAGTAAAATCTCTGTTAAATACAAATTACTTCAGAGAAACCTCCTGGAGACATATCTCTTTTGTACGAGTGCAGGTGTCGAAGTACTACTCTTTTCAAACATATTAAGCAAGCAAGAAGTATCCCAATTGTTCAATCCAAAGAAAAGACAACAATTACATTATAGTTGACAAATGGGGAAAGCACGTACTCATTCTTGCCAAGAGTTATCTTGCCAGCTGCTGAGAGCAAACATTATCTATTTTAATTCTCCCCCAGTCTTGCAGCAAGGGTATTAAGACCCAGCTGCTCTTAATTAACCCAGCTGGTCTTCCAGGTGAAAGCGCTCCTGTAGAGAGCCGGCTGATCCAGGCTGTGGGAACCAGGCGAAACAGCCGACGGTGCAAGATGTACTAGGGACAGGGTATGGGTGGGACTGCTCAAGAGTCAGGTCACAATAAAGTGTGTTTTGAAGATTCTCCATGGGAACAAAACCTTCCTTTCTCAAAAAGATGGAGGAGAGTTTTCTGGCCTTTAGAACACGTGGCTTCCTCAGCAACAAAAAAACATGTCAAAGCAACATAAGAAACTATTAATGGAATTTTAGAGGATAATTATGCTTTCATTTGATCTTTTACCAAAAACATTTTAGAGGGAAGGGAGTAAGGTATACTTACAAAGCTTCTGTAGATTAACCAGTCTTCAATAACAATCCAATATAGAACCACAAAAATTTGTTTAAAATTTAACACATAGTAACATCGAAACAAACAAATGTTTCCATGGGGACAACTACCTAAATAAATGCTCACAATGGATCCAAGGCGTGACATCACCCAGGCCTGCCTGCAACCATAGCAACATGCCAGGGTAAACAGAAATATTTTTATTTTTCTATCTAATAGTGTCATAGAATTAGCAGTTTTATGGCAGTGCTTAGACCACATTCTTGCAGTGCTGAGTGGTAACACGTCTAAAATAAGAGCAGAGGTATTTATATCAGGGCTAGTACTATTACCATATTAACTGCATAAAACAAGTGGAGTATGTGTAGGGCATAGCTAACATATCAGATTTCCCAGAGCAGTTGTTGACCCCAGTAAACAAAGAAATTTAAGTTCCTAAGGCAACATGCCAGAAAGCTGGTCAGAGATCAGTAACATCTATTCTTCTGGGGTATTCTGCTCTCCTCAATATATATAAAAAAAAAAAAAGTCCTTAAGACTGTTGTGTCTCACTGTCTAGCTGGATTAAGAAGAAGAATGCAGCCACATGTTGCTTTTCATACCAAATGCAGAACACTCCTGTGCCCTTCTCCTGTGTCACCAATGAACTTGCTTTCTCCAAGGCAACAAGATTCACTCAACCCATATTTGCACTCTGCAAACACAATACAAGACACAGCCTGCAAACTTTTGCAACTCTGGAACGGTAACATAAAAGCAGCAGTCAGTCAACAAGGAAAAGTTACAAAAAGGAAGGCAATTGTTTCAGCTACTAAAAAGATACCCATGGAATTCCCATTTCCATGAGAACCATCCTTTTTCAAATGCTGCTGCACATCTCAAAGTCGCGTGTCTCTCCATTCAGTAGACCCAGATTGCATTGTCACTCAACTTGAGAAACATAACAGAAAGGTTCAGAGTGTATGTGAAGAATGAATGCTGGGAATGATTCAATATTATTAAGATTTTAGCAGAAGCTTGAGCTACAGCAAAATTTAAGTTATTTTCATTACAAAAATGGCAAAATACTATTTTTGGTCCTGTTATGAAAATTCCACATACAGTAATTTATGAAAACTTTCTTTCTCATAGAATATCATTGTGACTTATCCTTGTCTTCAAGAATGGCCATGAATTTAGGGACCAGTTAAAAAAATTACTCCCTATAAAATATTTTCAAGCTTCTTTTTTTTTTTTTTTTTTAAACAATGATACGAGGAGGCTTTTCAGAGAAGGGGTTGCTTTATTTTTGCCATTTAAAAGAGACAAAGCTATCCTGATACCAATCAGCAAAAGACATTTTTATGTAACTTAAAGCAAGGAGCTACCTTGGAAACGAAAATTCACCCTGCAACCACACTGTTGTACACAGCCCAATGAACATATGAAGGAAACAGACCAACATCCCAAGTTTTACTGTGAAAGTATAAAATACAGTAAGGAAAGCTGACTACATAATTACATTTACAGTTATGGACATTTTTGTTGATTCTGCTGCATTTTTAACAGATTTCATCCCATAAGATACTGTAAAACTTTTGTCATTAACTCTTCACAATTTCTTGTGCTTTTCCAGGTGCAACATGCATACAAAGACAATGAGATCATATGAGATGTCCTTACTGTATGTTTTTATAACCTAAAAAAAAAATAATTACTTTTCTACTTAACATAGAAACAGCAGTCTATCCCAACTGTATTCATGCAATCCAAATTTTTGGCATAAATATAGGTGGCTTCCCTCTGATCTCCAGGGATGCAACTTATAAATATCCATACACACAGCAACTCTCACAAGTGGGCTTTGGTTTTCATTTCAAGTAATTCAAATGCAAAATCCATTGCTGCTTAATTTGCTGTCTTTTCTGAGCTGATGATAGAAAGTTTTTAAAACAGAAAAGAAAAAAAAAAGCAGAAAAAGGCATCTATTAAATCAATTTTTAACACACAACAATTCATATTACAATCCACCAAAGTGGAAGCATTTGTGAGACCCTTCAGGGGAGGTCACCCAATTGACATATTTTCTTTCCCAACAATGCAATTCTAGCAATTCTTCTTTCATGCCTACTACTGTGCATTCTTTGCATTAGACTGTTTCTTCTTTGTACCCTAAAGTACATACAAATATTGTGCTTACATGAAGGCAGTCAGTGGACCTTTTATGCAAGATAAATAGACAAATCATGCTTCGGTCTGACCTGACATCCTCATGCAGAAGGAAAACAGCATTCTACACTTATTTTCTTATTTGTAACAAAGGTTCATCAGATTTTCCTCAATCTTTATAACAACATAAACTTAACCTTAGATGAACTAATCCCTGAAAGACAGACACAGAGTCCCAGCTTTGAGGTAATAACACGGACTATTCAAAACTTTCAGAAGTTTTGTTCACCTGGTTTGGCAGAGGTGAGGAGGGGGATATTGAGTCTACAAAAATGCTCATTACTTCTCAGAACTGAACTGATAAAATTTCTCCTCCTACAGAGAAGGTTACCAATCAGTGAATAAAACACTACTTTCAGTAGCTCTTAGATAAATGTGTCTGTTACTAATGTCCCCGTTACTTTACCCTGTCTGTCAGCAACACGTAGCTCCTATTTTGCCAGTATCTGTAGCAGAACAATAAATGAAGCCTGGGAAAGTTAGCAAGATGACAAGCGGAGGCTATATACATAGACATAGTAACTCATAAATCCAAAGAACAATTCTACTAGATTAATTATTTTCTAGTGTTTGAACAAGACATGCCATTGTCATAAACTACAAGTACAGGTGCTAGAAAACAAACCCTGCTCAACACAGGGGCTTCCCAGTAACAAACCCAACAGAAAACCTGTTTGGAAGTTCTACCAAAATGCTAGGTGGCAATTGGAGTTGGGTGTGACAAACACCTCTTCTTATCTTTGGGTGTCTTCCCTGGCTGGACTACAACTGCCAAGATCCCCCAGCCCAACCTCACTGAACCACTGCGGCTCACCGCAAGAATCCCAGGCCAAAGTCCATTTTGTGAGACGCAGTCTAGCTGAAGACCCTAAAAATAACAGTGAAGTACAGAGCCTTCTGCTACCCATAAGCACAACTCCTATCAAGGCATGGAGGCAGTACTCTGCCCTTTCTGGGGAGCTGGAGATTCTTTCATACTGTTTAACGTTTTTCATTTAACCCAGATGGCAAAAAACTCTTGTATCACCACGGTTGTCAAAAAACCTCAGTGCTCTGCGGGGAAAAAGGTCCTTGCAAAACGGGAATGAGTAAGAGTTTATTTTGTGATTTTGTCTGTTTTGATGCATCACCAAATCTATCATTATCCTTTAGCTTAGGGTTAAACATAAAGTAAATGAGAAAGCAAGGAGAAGCAGCTGTCTGAACACAGAATCACAGAATCACAGAA
>NW_010115338.1:0-11655 GCF_000699245.1 Pterocles gutturalis | reverse complement strand
AAAAAAAAAAACCCAAACAAACAAAAAACTCAGGGCAAAGGCTGTGGTTCTCTTCAACTAAATGTAACTGGTTAGGAGTAAGGTATCTAAATCCAGCGGAGGGAGATCTCACTGTTGGAGAGCAATTCATCTATTTCAGACAGCAGTATTAAGAGATGACTCTTCTTTAGAGAGCTCTGCTTCCCTCTGTGGTCTCTGGAGGGAGCTCAGACAGCTAATTTAGGCTAATGGTCTCACTTTGGACAGCTGAAATTGACTGAGATGAATCCCACCCCACTGATACTGGGGTCTGAATGAGAGAAGAGTACTTAATGGTCTTAGACATAAAAAAAACCCAACAACTAGACCAAAGGTGCTGTTGCCTCCTTAGGGGCAAAAAGTGAAAGTGCTAAGCTTATAACCATCATCCTTCTTTGTTATAACTGCCACCACCTTAGTTATTTCTTTTCTTAATTGCATTTTTTTCAGCTTTGCTTTGGCATCAAATTTTCCAGCAGAATCAACATTTTTTTGTCATTATATGTTCTTGGTGATAATACTCTTTTCACAGGGAAATTGGTCTTTCTTTAACTATTTTTATATGTTGAGTTTAACTTCCTCTGTCTAGAAGTTATCTATGTCCCTCCAGGGGTGCTCTTCTCTTGTTTTAACTCCCTCAATGAGAATTAGGCTAGGATTCAAATGATCAAATGCAGCTACCCAACGATTATGCCTCTAATTTAAGGTTGAGGTCCAGGCTCCCTCAGTAGTCAGTGGAGAGAGATCATAGAATGACAGAATGGTTTGGGTTGGAAAGGACTTTTAAAAATCATCTCATCCAACTTCCCTGCAATGAGCAGGGACATCTTCAACTACATCAGGTTGCTCAGAGTCCCATCCAGCCTGACCTTGAATGTTTCCAGGGATGGGGCATCTACCACCTCTCTGGGCAACTTGTGCCAGCGTTTCACCACCCTTGTTGCAAAAGATTTCTTCCTTATATCTAGTCTGAATATACCCTCGTTTAGCTTAAAACAAAATATTTCTCTCTTCTCCTGCTAAAGATGGAAATATAGTAAAAAATGCTGACTCTCTGGGATACAGCTTCTCTGGAGGGCTGCCAGGCATTTTGGATAGCTTTGCATCCACACACTGCAGGGCTTGGGAACCACAGAAAGAAATAAAGCCCGGTCTGCAAGCCATGCTCACCTGGCCCAGAAAGCCAGCTTTGGCTGTATGTCCACATGTCAGAGACCTTAAGCTGCTTGAAGGCAACATAACCAATGCCCTGCAGCCACAGCCTCCCCTCCAGAATTGCAGGAGATGATGAGCTCAGCATGCATACATGTTTATGCTACGATATTTTTGCACTAAGAGTTGTATGTTGGCTATTTGTGGCATGGGTCCAGTGTTTGGGAACGAAAATGTGAAAACATCTCCAGTAAATAGACTCATTCAACTGAGATTGTTTTGTATCAGATCTCATCTAAGGATGCGATTTACAGATCTGATGCCAGCTGGAGTCAGGAAAAAGATTCCCCTTGAATTCAAAAAAACACAGGACTAAGCCAAGTAACCTTGTCAATGTGTTCATTGCTTTGGAAAACCACTGGATAGCATAATGAATGAAAAATAATAACAGTAAAGATATTATTATAAATAAAGTGCATTTTTTAGAGCAACTTGTTTTACTAACCACCACCAGATTTCAGGTTACCTGTCTGGACTGCTACTGGTCTGGGACTGACCCTGTCTGGGCTTCTGAGTAGGATCCTAAGAAAAAAATAACACAACTCTCTGCTTTTATTCCGTCTTCCCATTTAATTTCCAGTGTGACCATTATGGACTCTCTTGTGCTTTTCATACAGCTACCAAGAACTTGTCAGTCTCCACGCTTGACTTTTTTTTTTGTGTGTTTCTCATCAGAGACCAGCAAGGAGAGGAACAAAGAAACTTTTAAAACAGTTGATGTTTTTCAGCAATCCCTGGGAAGAAATGCTGTATGTTAACACAGGGTTAGATTTTACTGAGGTTTCCATGCTGAAGTCAGGCTTCTTCCTAAGAAGGCTTATTTGCTGCAATATTCATTGCCTCATTTCTAATCCCAGCACCACTAAAACCCCTTTTCCTGCATGCCCAAGTGTTCTTCTGGAAGGAAACATCCCCATTAATCCAAAGAGTGAAGCTCAACCAGAGGATCAAGCCTTCGTCTGAAAGCTTTTTCGTACTCGTAAGGTTACATTATGCTCCTAACCCATAGTTCTGCATCTGAGATTGCACCATAAATGTGAAACAGAGTCCTCGAGCAGGTTATTAGCTTGAAGTTAGGTAGCATTTGCTGTTTTGGAAGCATCCCAGGAGAGGTAACTGAGGTGTCTTTCACAATGACGGTTTGCAGCCTGAATCAAAATAATATTTCTACTGCAGCTGTAAAAAATGCATGAAAGGAAGTAGAAACGATGTCTTAGCTATAACATTTATAAAACATCAAGGATGGCTTGTGAAGGAACCTGTGGTTTTCAAGTGTTAACAGAAGAAAGGCTTGGGAGCCGTGAAAATTCTCCAGGTCTCGGCAAATTAACATTTTATTTCAAGACTCTCAATGAGCGATAGAACTCAGGGGAAAATAATCAAGATCCTCTCTGGTTCATACTATGGGAATTTTGTGAATATTTAACATTTAGCCAACTGGGTACATCTCCATTTCCTAACTGATCTTTTCACATAAATAGTTACCCCGGCAGTCAGAGGCTCACATCTAGCAAAAGATCTGAAAGGACTCTTCCAAACCCATGACCGTGCAGAGAAAAAGGCTCCCCTTTCCCTGGGGAAATCTCAGGTCTGCCAGAGAGACCGAAGAGCTTTCAAGAACAAAACTGTATTTGATTTGGGTTTTTTTTTTCCTCTTTACCCTTTTTTTGCCTGAGGAGGGGTCCGATCCCCCTGAAGTGGAAAGGTGTGAGACAGGCAGATGGGCAAGTGCTGCTGCCTGATGTGATCCCTGCCTGAACTAAGACCAGGCTGGGTCTGCCCTCAGAGTAGGGTGACAGGATAGTGGTGGTAATTTTGGTTTTATGGTTTCAGGAGAAAGTTTAATTTGCAAGAAAGAAATTGCTCTGAAAAGCAAATTTTGAGCCTTTCAACCAACTCTTTTCTTATCCAAGTAGTCACAAACCTGGGGAACATCTTAACACTGAAAAAAAACACATTTCAGGTGTAGAATTCTGATGCAATGACTGTCCCACATGCACATGTAGGATATCTCCATTTTAGTGGCAAAGTTTATTTAAGAAATCTCTGTTTCTCACCCCAGCTCTGCAGTTCACCAACTTCATCAGTTGTGTCAAGCTAAACTCTTTAGGAGTTTCTCTATACAAAACGATCTGAGTTAATGGTGCACCAAACCATGTTGGTAGTTATTTGTAGGGCTGTTGCCCCTTCTAGGCTAGCTGCAATCTACTGCTTTTCATCAGTTGTGTCAAGTTAAACTCTTTAGGAGTTTCTCTATACAAAACGACCTGAGTTAACGGTGCACCAAACCATGTTGGCTGTTGCCCCTTCTAGGCTAGCTGCAATCTACTGCTTTACAGAACAAAATAAGGCCATGCAAACCATCTGCTCTGGTGGTTCAAATAAGCTCATCTCGCTTATTACTGTAATGGACTAATTGTGAATTGTAGCTGTCCTCCAGTTTGCTCAGAGGAAGAAGAAAATGCAGTATGTTTTATTCACTGTCCCATGGTCAGTAGGGTAGCAAAACCAGCGTCTGAAACTGGAGTTTCAGTCCACTTATTAAGTCATCCTTCCATTAAGGTGGAGTCCTACCAATGGTACATGAACTGGTTGGTCTAAGATGGGCTCTGTACTCCAGCGGAACAGCAAGGTAAAAAGGTGATTTCTAAGCTGTTGTGAACTCTGTGCAGGAGTGGGGTCTGGCCTCCAACTCCTAGCACCGGTAAAGATGAGCTCCCTTACCATCAATGAAGTCTGTAGCCACTGATCTGGTGCAGGACCATCATCTCCATAGGGAGGTAGGATGATGTAGAACCATCATCTCTGTACAGATGCAGAGTGATACTTGGCCCTGAGAGGGTCAGCTGTGATGTAGAACCATCATGCCCATATGGATGGTGGGACCTGTAGGATGTTCCTCTGTGGTTGTGCAGAACCTTCCACTTTTGCCTCCCACCACAGATGAAGGGATGACCACGCAGGGCGAGTGGGATGTGCTCAAAGGGACTGATTTGCACAGAGAAAAAGGAAGGCTGAGACCTGCCACTTTCTGGATATCAGCACAGCTTGACACAGACCTGAAAGCCGCTGTCACCTGCCTTGCTGACTCACATGGCCAGGGGTGAGCTGGGCAAATTATGTTTGAGAGCCTCAGCTCCAAGCCAAGCATGCCAACAATGCCACAGTCCCTGTAGGGTGTGAAATTATTCCCATTCATTCAGAGCAAGGCACTGAAACTCTCCTAACACAGCTAAAGCACTTATTGAAAATATGAAAGAGTTATCTTGACAATTACTCCTTGGAGTATCCTGCAATACAAAGTCTTTGCTGATATAAAAATTGGTGTTGGCCTCTTGCTCACGAATATAACCTAGAACTGATTGTTAAATGTGACAGGCCTTGTAAAAATGGGTAATTCAGCAAGAATAAGGTCTACCTAGTATTTAATCAGCAGGGATTGTTGCTGTTGGCAGCACAAGTAAAGTCTGTTCCAAATACCAGTCAAAGGAAGTTTTCCCAAGAGACCTTGTTTTCAGAAGCAATTTCTCCATCAGATGAGAAATAAAATCAGATGAATCATTTACATGAGTGCCATCTTGGAAAGAGGATTTTCCTGTGCCCCCCTCCAACTCACCACAATAACCCTCTCCAGACTTGCCGCTGCCTCCTCCTCATCCCTACCATCCCACTGAGGTACAAAACACCTGAGTGATTATGAGTCAAGTGAGTCAAAAAAAAATGATGTTGTGTTGTACAAAATCATCACTCGTGGTTTTGTGACTCTTTTCTGACACATTGGGCCACTGCTGAACTGTCTGAAGATGGAGTAGGCATACTTCACTTGAGAGCTGACCAGAATGGGTCAGAGGAAGATGTCCTTCAAGAGCTTATTTCTTATTTTTAGGGGACACCTAAAGCCAGTTGAGACGGATCTCACCCCAGAGTAGCTTGTGCAGGGCATGGACTGGCTTTTTTGTCCCATTATTGTACCAGGACTGCTATAAGGGCATCCAAGGTCATGGCAACATTACAAAAAATTAATAGACCTAAAAAAAACCACACTGGGGCTTTGGATACTGAGAGGAATGCCATTTCCTGCACTTTTATTTCCTTCTCCGCTCTCTGCAAGGAGAAGCGAATGTAAATAAGCTGGAGCCCCTGGCTTGGTGCCGAGTATCCTGCCTGATCCCGAGCCAGCAGCTTTTCAGAGTTACATGCCCTTGAAGAGAGGAAGCCTTGAAAAACGTGTCCTCCCCTCAGGTCTGTTTTGAAATTGGAGCCCAGTCACACCAAGGGCTGCTGTGTGTAAGCCGGTACCTGCGTTGCACATCAGACACCCCAGCCAGCTGTGCATGGGAAGCGGTGACATGCAGATGGTTGCCATTAGCCGTTGCAATGGGCTGGACAATTCCTACTGCTCCAAGATACCCTTTTTTGTAACAAACAGCTGAGTTTCCTTTTCAAACAAGGTTGAAGAAGAAAGCATATATCCTCAAGGAATACAGGCAGCCCTTGGCGTCAGAAGGTATCAAAGGTCAGGAAGAAAATGAACAGGGTCTCAACACTCATGGGGTAAAATAGAATGGTATTATCAGAAAAAATGCACTCAAATTTTGCTCAACACCATGCACTTATTGTACATGTTTTCTGGATACTGCCACTGCTGATTTTGCTGGTCAGGTCTGTCCAGCCCAAAATACTTGCACAGGTCTGTGCTGTTAAGTGCTCCTCTATCTGCTTCTGCTCTCCACTGATGTCTGGAGCCCAAATGCTGTGCTCATACAACACAGGAATGGCACAGAAGACACCTTGGTATCCTAGCTGTGACACCCTTGGCTGAGGTTGGGTTTAAATGAGTAACAAGATGTCCTTTCCTGCCCTGACTCCAGTGATGATGGGCTCCACCATGGCTACAACATCCCTGGAGGGGTTCAAGGCCAGGCTGGATGAGGCTTTGGGCAACCTGGGCTAGTGGGAGGTGTCCCTGCCCATGGCAGGGGGTTGGAACTCGATGAGCTTTAAGGTCCCTTCCAACCCAAACCATTCTGTGATTCTATGATTCGACAACTCAAATGAATGAAAAAGCTTTATTTGAGCCCAAAATGAGCATCTCAGACAGAAAAGATGAATAAATTGCTTGTAATAGTGCTGTCCTTTTGAGAAACAAACAGCTAGATGTGAAGAACAATTCTAATAACTTTTTCTAGTAACTTTTTCTAATAACTTTCTCTGTACAGGAATAGTTTTGCCACAAACCCTGTTCCTCCAATGACACCTATTAGTCCTGCAGGTTTTTTTTGGGGGGAAAAATTATCCCATTTCCTTTCAAACTCCTATTCTCTCAAATGCTTGTCTGTCTTCTTATCTTTCTCCAGACTCCATCATGCACATCTTCATGCGATAGCAAAACTAGGCTGAACCCAGCAACTACCCCAAATTTTCTATAAAACACTCCTGATAACCTCCCAGAACAGGACATGCTTTCCTCACAACACCTGTTTTGTTATTGACCCACATTCTGTCTGCAGGCTATTTGCATCTCCTGATCCTCTTTCCAGCCACGTGTGCCACTTTCTGCACCCTTCTCTCCCTATCACCCATTGCATTTCATTCCGTTGACTTTGGAACCATTCCTCCAGTTTAACAAAATAATTTCTAATTCTGACTCTAACCTCACAAATGTTTGCAGAATCTCCTAGCTTGATATCCTTGATCATTACCTAAGGGTGAGATTACTTTACCTAACTTCAGATGCCTACCTTGGAGCCATTGCATCTCTTCTGATGCAGCAGCAAACAGCTTTCTGAGCAGTTGGTGGGGGTTTGTGGGAAGGAGACATACATATATATATATATATTCCCTGCTTATTTATGAGAGAACCACTGGGGTGGCAAGAAAATCCTTCCCCAAGTCAAGATACAGCCAGTCATCCTCTCAGAGTACAAAATTAAACTGGCTCAATATGATTTATTCTTGTTAAATCCATGTTAGCTGTTTTTTTATTACCTTATTATCCCCTAGGTGCTTATAAATTGATTGTTTGATAATTTTTAATAGCATCTTCCTGGCTACTGGAGTAAAGCTGGCCAGTCCCTGATTCCCCAGACTCTCACTCTGCACCTTCTCAGAGACAGGAACAGCGTTTGCCCTTCTCCAGTCCCCCGAAACCTCCTCACCACCTCCCCCGTGATAACCCCCGAGGAGCCAGGCTTTACTCTGCCCACTTCACAGCTACTCTTGCATACATTTCTTCAGGCCCTTGAATACATCAGACTTGTCTGCTCTCATCTTTTAACCTGTTCCTGCCCTGCTCCATCTCTGCTCTCACTGTTTAAAACTAATTTCACTTGCTAATCCTTTTCTGAAGGGTGAAAAAAATTAGGTATTTTCTGTATTGTTCAGTTTTACTCCATCCTGCATTTTCCTCTTGCTTTCATGCATGTACAGAATTGCCTCGATTGTTTTTTGCATCTCTTTCTACTTGAAACTGGTTTTGGTGTCCTGTTTTTTATGATTCTAAATTTACATGCATGGCCTATTATTTAAATTCTGTTTTCTTGGACTTTTCTTTCTTTTAATGACACTTCTAAAATTTCTAGTTCTTCTGTAATTTCTTGCATAACTCCTTACTTGGTTTCTCTTTCATTACTTTGCTGCTTTGTCAAATGTCATCAATATTTCTCATTGATATTTCTGTAAGAAAGATCAACGCATAGACTGAAGTACATCAGCATAAGCTGACCAATGCACTGGGAGCCTCTCCAGATGTTTATCCAACCAAGGTTAAAGGAAAAGAGAAGGATGGCAGCACTTGTCTTTTCTGTCACCACACCACTCTTGCAGCCGAGGTTGGCTGACAAGTCCTGCCATTGCACAGCTTTACTCTGAACAAATAAGGGAGAACATTTGCTCTCTGAACTTTCCTGCATGGAAAACAGCTTTGCATCAACTTGGGATAAAGTCCCAAAAGAAAATTTCCTTAAGGAAAATAAAGTGTTGAGCTGTGGGACACGAAGGCACTGGTTCCTGGTTTGGGTTTAGCTGCCCCGGTGGTTGCAGCTGGTGCTGTAGCTTGCTCTGTTTGCAGCTTGCACCGCTGTATGGTTCGGCTTCTCTGGGAACAAAATACCAGACAACCGCATGCTCACCCTGCCCTCTCCCAGGGATGGGGGAGAGAATTAGAGGGGTGAAGGGAAAAAAGACTTGTGGGTTGAGATAAGAAAAATTTAATAACTAAACTACAATAACATTGAAAATGATGATGATGATGGTAGTAATATATACAAATATACAAATGAGTGATACACAGTGATACTGCTCACCACCTGATGACCAAGGCTCAGCCTGTTCCTGGCTAATGATCCCGGAGCAGGGAGAGTCCCGAAACAGCAATCTAGGAAAGGAGATAAGAGCCCAAGTATCCAAGAGACCAAGAGCTGACCCAGAGTGTGAACTTCCAGACAGATCCTCATCTCTATACTGGGCATGCCGTGCATGGGATGGAATAGATCATTGACCAATTTGGGTCTCAGTCCTAAACCTAAGGTCGAATCCTGGGCTGGTCACTGGGGCTGTGCTCCCTCCCAGCTCCTCCTGCCCCTGCAGACACGGGCACAGCAGAGAAGCTGGAAAGTCCTTGACTGTCCTGGCAGCAGCTCTGCCCATCAGTGTGTGATCAGCTTCTCCTCAGCACAAACCCAAACACAGCCTCACACCAGCTGCTGGGAAGAGTGTTAACTCTGTCCCAGCTGAAACCAGGACAACCATTCACAACCAGGCAGACACATACTTTGGGAACAGGATCCATTGCCTCCCTGTGTATCTGCAGAGAGATATAAAACCTTGTGAAAAAAAAACAAAAAAACAAAAAACAAAAAACACAGAGCTCCCAGACTCCACCTGGGATACAGCAGATCCTTAAGGGCTTTTTGCACAGGTTCAAAAAATCCCAATACTTTGAAGTGCAAATCATGCTTTTGGTAAAGCAAAGCTGTGATTTCACAGTGAAGTGTCAAGCAGCAAGATCTGCTAAAGGATATCTGCCCCCTCCTGCAAGGAGGGGTGAAATCAAGGGGTTTTCTGTTTACTGCCCTCTTTTACAGCAGCTGTTTTCACACCTGGGGGGTGCTGTGCTCTCTTGTAAATGTATCAGCACTTGGAAATAAAGCTTCAGTCAACCTTGCAGTGCTGAATGCAGCAGCAGGGAGAAATCACCATGAATTGGGTTGAAAGAAAAGGGAGGATGCACCACTGGTATGGAGAAAGCCTCAGGAAAACTGTCCCCTTGTGCACACGCCTGCAATCCACTGATGCATCGCAGATACCATGCCTTACAGATAATTTGCAGGTTATTTATTCATAGAAAAGGAGATTTTGTTTAAGAAATACCAATCTAGCTTAAATGTCTTTTTCTTTTTCTCTGTGTGTTCACCAATTGCTGTGTTGTACCTGCGCAAATAAAGCCTGAGGCAATTCCCAGGTGAAAAATTATTATCCAGCAACCAATTCTTGCAAATGGTTCTTTAGCAGCAGCCTAGGAATTCTGAGAAAGTGAAAAATGTTAGAGCCTGAGTAAATTTGTGTTAAGATATGTATTTGCTTAATAGATGCTTCCACATATAGTGGAACTGGCTTATATAAGAGTATCAACTTTAATATTTGATTTAGAATTTAATATAAAGGCAACTGATTGCAAAGCACAAACAGATTTACCAACCCAGGGGAACAAACCTTTTTATGGAACTAACAATTACACATACAAAACCAGCTGAAAATGCGTTAGCTAGATCAAACTTCCAGCTTGCTGATGGAACTCATGATTAAACCATGGTTAAATTTGGTGAGCTAAATGAACATCTATCAACCACAAATTCAATTCACTCTTGAAAAAAAGGAGAGACTATTTCTGACGGGGGTTATGATGGGCACGTTAGTACCAGGGGATGTGTTGGCTCAGCTCAGGGACTGGGGATGTTCAGTGCAGGCAGCAACAGGCATCTGGACAAGGGACAAGCCTCCAGCCAGCCTGTCTGGCCAGAGCTAATCTCTGCCCAAACTGCCTGGCACTGGTGACCTGGGGATACCCAAGCCCGTGTATAACACAATTCCCTTCTGTGTTGTAAACCTACTTGGGAAGCAAGCCAGTTCCCATGATTTTCTTAAGTGTCTCGTAACGTTTAACACTGGTTTTGAGGCCATCGCTCAGAGTCATATGATATGATGAGATTTGCAGCTTGTTTGGTTTTGTAACTCAATGCAAGCTCCTACCTCTTAAAGTCGGGGAGGAAAACTCAAGGCGTGTGACCTCTGTGCTCCCTAAAGACGTCCTTAAGTAGACTGAAAAGAAAGAAAATGAAACCTGTCATCTGGGGAGGAGGCTGTACAGGGGGGTGGGACTAGTATTACACAGAGTACCGAAAAGATAGGTTTGAGGCTGCAGGTTGTGATCCTGATCCCATCACCAGACCCTGAAATGTCTCAGATCATCTTGCCACAGACCACAGGAATAGAAGCACAATGTAATTCAGGTTGGAAATGAGCTGGGGAGGTGTCTGGTCCAACCTTCTGCTTAAAGCAGGGTCAGCTCTAAGATCAGACCAGGATGCTCAAGGTTTAATCTAGTCTTGAAAACCTCTGAGGACAGACCTGTTGAGTCTTGCTGGGCAGCCTGTGTCAATGCTGTCCTAGAGAAAAAGTTTTTCCCCACACCCAGCAACATCCTCTTGTGTTTCCATTGATGCCTGTTGTTTCTCATCCTCCCTCCACACACCACTGGGAAGCAGCTGGCTCTGCCTTCCTGCTAGCCTCCTCAAAGGGACGAGCAGGCTGCTATGGGCTGTCCCCAAAGCTGTCCCATCTCCATCTCCCTCAGCCTCTTTAACCAGGGCAAGTGCTCCACCTCACAGCACCCTGGAAGCCTCCAGCTCAGCATCCTCAAACCCCCAGGGCTGAATCCACGCTCTCCCAGCCCAATACCATAAAATCCCTGCCTAGCATCATCTCCCTCCTCTCCCAGCCCAGAATGTCCAAAGCCTCCTGGGACAATCTGTACCTTCACCCCATGCCTGAACACCTGATCCCACTGCCTACCCCCATGCCCCCAGATCAGCACCCCTAAAACCTGCTGGGGTGACTTCATTCCCCCTTCTCCCCCCAGTTCTCATGAGACCTGCTGGGAGTCACTCTCTCTTGTCCAGCCCAGGACCCCCAATCCCCCTGGCAACCATGCACACCCATTCCCGTCCCTGTCTCCATGCTTGTCCCCGTTGCCATCCACATCTCCATCCCCATCCTTATCCCCATCCTCATTCCTATCCCAATCGCCATCCCCATCCTCCTTCCCATTCCCATCCCCATCCTTGTCCCCGTTTCTGTCCCTGTCGCCATTCCCATCCTCATACCCATCCCAGTCCCCACCTCAATACCAGCCCCCAGACCCATCCT
>NW_010115337.1:20940-28218 GCF_000699245.1 Pterocles gutturalis | reverse complement strand
AAAATATATATATATATATTAAAAAAACACTGACAGATTGTGCATAAGAGGGAAAAACTGGCAAACAAAATAAACCTTAAAATGTGAGAATATGTTAATCCAAACAATTGGTGTCTGTATCACTGCAGATAGTGTCTTCTCATCAAGCAGTATTACCTATGCAGACAGAGATTACATGCCTTCAGTTACTGTTCTTAAATTTAGCGTCTGCAAATGTAGTAACACTTTTTCTTTTCAACTTGCAAATAGGACAGCATTTTTTCAAGTAAAGTGTGATTTCTTTTCTTTCTGAAGGCTGCCCAGTAGACTTCAGTAGTCATCTCGTTATAATTTAGCTGTATACCAGACTTTTTCAACCTGAATCTTATGTACTCCTCTTACTCCCACCTGGCATAATCCTCTGTTAGGCAGCACAGGTACTTCATAGCAATGTGACAAAAGAGATCACAAAGTGACAAGCCTGAAAAACACCATGCAAACTCTATTATTTTCCCCCACTTATTTCTAACTCAGATCAATTTGTCTGGTCTGGCTTTTCACACAGCCACACAAAAACCTACACTGGGACACACACTGAAGTGCTTGAGAATGAGCAACCAACTTCCCTTAGGACCAGCAACGACTGTGTGGCCAATAATTGCATCAGTTCTTGTCAGAAAGAACTCACTATGGCAGCTTTCATATTAATAAGGTGAAACTATCTAATGATATGAAATATTTCTGATCCTAAGTGTACTGTGGAAATTAATTAATCAGCTATAACAAAAAGGGGATTTTTTTGTGCTTTCATTCTTAAAAAAGCTCTTTCAAACATTCTGTGGGACTTTTGCTGTCCAAAAGAAATATACAAACCTAAAAGCAAGAATTGCTTCTTAGGGGCATAGCCTGTTGTGGTTTTTTTGTAACTGATGATTTACTGTTACAGACCTGGTGCTCTCTGGTGTTGTAATCCAGAATTAGTAGTTATTCTGAACTTGGAGCCAGCCAGATAGGATCTCAGAATAAAATCGGCCAATTTGCAGTCCACAGCATGCAGAATGTACTGGAAGAACAGTTTTCCAGTGTAGTCTGTCAGCTGAAGACTAGGTCCGAGTTTTGATCTCATTTATACTAAAGGTCTCATTGGTCTCATTTACAATAATAGCCCAGTTTCCCTCTGCCACTCAAGGAAATTGCTTTATTTTGCTTCTAGGATGGAAAACATATTTTTGTCTTTATGTATAATATATTCTGCGTCTAAAACAGGACTTTACAAGTAGTCATGTATGAAATGTAAACACTTGCAAATGGGGACAGATCATATGACACTTTTGATTAGGAACATGGGGGATACACTAGTATCCATGGTAACTCACTGCTTCAGAGATTGCAAGGCAGCTAAAAACCTAAGATGTACGCTGTGTTTCACCTGCCTTAAAAAAGGTCACACATGAAGGAAAATTCTATCTTCAAGTATGAAACAAAAGTGCAATACAGAGTTCACCTTTTATTCAGTGATCACTTATCACTTGAGGTTCCTCCACATGATTTATCTCATTTCCTAGCTAGTTGAGGATATCAGCAAGAACATCAGTACATTGTGTTGAAATTCAGCCATCATAGCCCTGGCTCATAACAGGCATAAAGCTGAAGTTCTGGGCATGCCCAAAGGGCTCAGGTAGTTCCTTTGTTACGTGATCAAATTCAATGCTAACTCAACGGCTGAATATTGACTGACATACGTACTTAGTTTCATCATAATTACCGCATCAGCAGTGTGCTAGACACGCAAATTTGCACATGGTTTAAAAGGGTAGAAGGATTCTAGAGAAATTAGATGATTAGAACACAAGATGCCCTTGCTAATTCTGCTATTATGAATTTGTATTGACAGTACAGTTCTAATTTTTTTTTTCTTATTTTAGAGGAGGCATTCAATAGGCTCAGCACCATCAATCCTAAAACATCATTCAAATTCTTCTGAGACTACAAGTAGCCTCATTATATAAGCAGACACAAAACGTTACTGCCTAATCGCCCCCCAGCAAACAAAAATGTCATGGATAGCTGTCCTGGGTTCAGCTGGGATAGTGTTAATTTTCACAGAAGCTAGGAGGCGGGCATAGCCAAAGTAGCTGATCCTAACTAGCCAGGGGGATATTCGATATCATGCTGACAGCATGTCCAGGATATAGGGGGACTCTAGCTGGGAGAGGAGGGGGGACTGTCGGAGCTTCTTGTAATGGGCTGTTCCATTGTGTATTCCTATTGATGTTGTTGGTGTTATCTCCTCTTTTTTTTGTGTGTTGTATTATTAAATCTGTCCCTCCTTCAACTTATGAGTTTCCACCTTTTGTGGTTTTTCAATTATTTTCCCCCATCTCACTGGATGGAAGGGAAAGGGAACAAGTATGTAGTGTGAAGATGTTGCACCCACAAAAGCAAAGAGCGTTGTGCAGTCACACTCATGGTGAGGCTTTCCATTGACTTCTAATAAAGTTTTCTTAGTAAAGCATTGTGCCTGTTCAAAGAATAGGGAAGGGAAGATGAAGGGAACCCTGGAGAGTGGATGCAACAAAACAGAAGTGAATGTTTTAGATTTTTTTTTATAAGTGCTTGTTCTTAGCTGTTAACAATGCTTATTCTGCTGAGTTGTCTGCTATAATTAAAGGATTTTGTGATTTAATTAAGTTCAGCTAGAGACCGTTTTTCTCCTCATCAGCTTTTCTCTATGTGCCTAGCTGAAAGAACAATTGGGTACAGACCACATGTGGGTACATGCTGTCCAAACACATGATCCTAAGGTATTGTTGGTATAAAAACACGTATATAGGCATACATACAAATACATACATAAATACTTATGTATAATGTTATGTACACAGGCCTTCTTATGAACACACTACTGTATGACAGCAGTGAAATGTAATGTTTACTTTCATATTGTCTCTAAGTATAAATTATCATTTCCACTCAAAACAATATAGTTGGCAACCAACACTAGTCATCCACTGACACAGAGGGATACCACATTTGCTGATTATCTGTATTTCCAGTTTATAAATAACTGAACACTGTGTAACTTTTGACACTGAAAAAGAGTGACATACTAACTGTATATATGTAACTGAGCATGCTGCTGTGATGTGATGCATACTGCTTTACCAAAAATGTTCAACAGAAACAGAATGCACGGTTTTCACCCGCGGTAACAAAAACATTTCTGGCCTCAAAACAGATATTGTGCACTGCATCTACTGAGAGATACAAGCCAGTGGTAGTTATTTGACTGATCTTTTATTACAACCCCTACTGTTAAAGAGTTATTGGCTAGAAATTGAGCTGCAAGCTGAGCGCAGCTAGGAATTTTTCCTTCTTATTCATTATGTGTAACCACTTATATTAAGAGCTTTTAGTAAACATTGCTCCTTATAATTGATTTTCCTGAATAAAATATAGTTTTCAAATGAATATTTAAATGCAGCTTTACTTTTTGTTCTGTTTTCACGGAAGATTTTGTTCAATAAGCATTGGAATACGAAGGAGATGCAGACAGAGAAGCAAACAGGCCATTCGAAAATGTAAAAAACGAAAGAAAACAGAAATAGAAACTTCTGCAGAAAGAAGTGCTGAATTAACAAACTAATCCAGCACTCACTAACTCTGCTACACCTCACATTGTCAGCATTTCTATTTCAGGGCTTTAACACTAGGTTACTTATAATTGCATTAAATTAATCCTTTGTCACCTCAAGTATGATTATTTCTGTCGACAACCTCATCATCAAAAAACTCAAGAACTCAGCAAATTTGGCATTTGAACTACCCACCCTGTAACAAGAGATGGCTTGTGCAGAGTTCAGGTACACAGTGTGGGTTTTAAAGTCATATACACAGACTGCATATACACAGTCATATCAACGTAGCAAAAAAAAGTTTCTTCACATCCTTCATAATGCAAAACAGAGCATACTCAGTGCATGAGTAGCCTTGTTATAGACGTAACAACTCAGTCCCCATTTTCTGTAACTTTTTTTCTTTTCCTGAAATTCAGGAAATTAAACCAAATATTTATGTTACCTGGCTGTGTTCAGGCACTGCAGACTACCACAAATACTGCTGAGGTACAGATAGATATTTGTGCTGTTCATAATAAAGTTTGAATTCTTTAGATGGGCACCCTGGAGAAGTTCCAGATTATTTATATTTGTAGGTCACATTGCCATGTATCCAAAGCACTTGCAATGAATGCTTTTAAAGGAACTGATTTAAAATTATAATGAATCATATATTTTGGTCAAGATCATCTTAAGGGTTACGAAAGCCTGTACAAATAAAGTACAAACGTGTGAAGTGTTCAAATATTTTGACATTTGTTTTGGCTCTAATTTGGAATTAATGTTCTGTCATAGTTTTTTCTTGCTGGCTCTGTTCACAATACTATTACATTATTTAGTCTTTTCAGATTACTCTGATCTTTTATTTAGTTATTTCAGGTGTAAATATAGAAGCTAAAAATGGCCACATTTATCAGTGAAATTTTGACCCTGATGAGAAAAAGCATAGCATCACAGTCCAGTACCCACACTGGAATATCTTGCTAAGAACAGATGCTGGAGAAGACTCCAGACTACTGGTAGATTATCCTGTAAAAGAAATTGTTCTGCAGCATGATGAAAGAGATAGATGACAAAAGCTTAAAGAGGGCAGATTGGTTGAAGGTCATGGTGATCCATTGTCAACAGTTTATGCAAAGAAACACCATAAGAAAATGTGTGGAAGGGCAGGTTGCTGAACTGATTTAAGTAAACAAGACAGATATGATTGATGTAGATGAACACTGGGAAGATATGCTTCAGGACCACAGAAGACAAATTAACAAATTTACAATTTGATAAACAAGAAATCACAATAGCTTATCTTGGCTACTTTATCTTCACAGCTGCTTTGTGATTTTGGCCTTACAAGAGTGTAAATTAAGCACTGTCATGTATGCTGAGGTAAAATGTTTCAGTGTATTCAAAGAGTTTTCCTGCACAGCTTTATGGTGGAAGAACTCAGAATACCATGGAAGCATTCACAAATTGGGCAAAACTACTTGAATAAAAACATGGCCCAAAGGGACAGACACGGGATTATACAGTGCATATATATATACACATGCTATACAGCATACTTAGGTCTATAAGTTTGGGACCTTCTAGATAACAATTAGGAAACAGCCTGTAGTGGAGTTACATTCTGCACTATTCAGAGGCATTTATAGAAATTGAAGCACTATTTTGCTGGTCTAAGATAAAAATTAGTAATTTTAAAACACTTCCCCCCACCTCAGTTTCCGTAAAAAACTCTTGAGTAGGGCTTAGGAACTATACTTCTGGAGATTAGACATTATCTGTCTGAAACCCCCCAAAGTCTCAGATTGGACCATGCCTAAAGCATACATGGCACATCTGAGCACATCTAAGACAATTAAGATGGATACCACTGAGTTTAGCACAAGACGAAGTAATTATGACTTCTGTTAAAAGAAATTAAGCAGCCTGAAAGACTGCTTGAGGTTGTAAAAGGCAGCAAGATCATCCTGATTCACTGCCTTTTCCAACCAGTAGCTTGAACCCTGTACTCTCACTTCCCTGTGACTAGAAAACTGCCACTTTTTCTTAAAGCTCTTTTGCTGTTTCAAGAGGCAGATGCTGAGATGGAGAGTAAGAGGGATCCTGCTTAGGTAGTCTATAACAGTCTTAGAGGAATGTATGCCCAGGCAAAAAGCATTTTTAGACTTAAGGGAGTAATTACTTTGCAGTTCTGTTCTGATCTTCTATCTATTTGAGAATGAAGAGACACATAAACAGCAATGAAGTCTGAAGACTTTTCCACATCATCTCAAATCCTCAATGAAAAAAGATGGGCTATTTTTTATTTTATTTGTAAATTGTCTGCATATAAAATTAGGTTAGCACAGGCCTTTATAATGTTAATTGTTGATAACTTCATTCATTGTCAGTTTCAAAGATTATTCAGAGAGGAACGAGTAAATGAGAGATAAAGTAGAATGCTAGGCCAGAATGCTGCATTGCAGGAAACACTGAAAATGACTTGAAATTGCTGTCTTTTATCTAGCAGGATCATTCCAGATACTTCCTTTAATCCGCATGGGATGAGAATAATTTTGTTAGTTCATTTTCCTCTTCATGATTGACTTTGATTGAGGTAATTTTATTTTTAATAGTAGCTAAGTGTTTTTAAAATAATCTAAATAAAAATTGCTTGAGACACTTAGGCTTTCCTGCTGTCGACATAATTTATACATGGTACCCTGAAAACCTCAACTCCCTCCAAAGTTTCTCATGACTGATAGAGAAAAATCCTGTAGTCAATGACTCCCCAGACCTTCAACAAGCTCAGGGCACAGAGACAAATTTCTCCTTCTTCCCCAGGCTTTTGAAGAGGTTTTTGTCCTTTGAGATATTTGGGTACAAGCAAATCCAAATCCCATCAGATCAACAAAGTCCTGATTTTTCTTTTGCAGCAATTGGAAACTGTATACAAACTTTTGTGCTGTTCACAAGAAGGACATTGTGCACCATGTTACTGGAGCTTTCCCTGACATAAATAACAACCAAATATCCCTGATACAACCATCCCCATGTACCCCACGCAGTTAGACAGGATCCAAGTGTTGTCTTCACTGTTCTTTTCTGCTCTGCTCTACCTTATTTTCACATTACTAGGTAACAACCACACTTGGACAAGGGGGAATCTGTGTTACATCCCTTTGCACAATATGCAGTATACCATCAGATGCTGAAATCCAAACCTGAAATCCAAAAGAGCTCTGCACATTTGATACACTGACATATGGGATGAAAACTGTAAAGCTATCTTATTTTCTTGCACGGAACTTCCTCAAATAGGTGAAGTTGAGCCTTTATGTGTATCTGGAGCTTTGCAGTTCTTAAGGCTGAATAGCAGCTAGATCACACAGAAGCCAAGTGGGATCAAGTGAAGTTGACCTTAACCAAGTAGGAATTCTTACAGCAAACACATCATCCCTTAGGTAGCAGTGATTCATAGTTCAGTGCTATGATAACAAGCAATTGAACTCAGAAACATGAGCAAAATTAGGCCTGCGGTTCTATCTCCCTCTGTAGTAGGCTGCAATTTTGTGAGTGTAGCATTTGTTTCAACTAGGACTCATGGGACAATATTAAGTTGTCACAAAAGTTCCATTACTTCTCTTGATTTGTGCCTTCTAGGCTTTAGACAATTAAAATTAAATTTCAGATAAGGAGGTTG
>NW_010115337.1:3949-20909 GCF_000699245.1 Pterocles gutturalis | reverse complement strand
GGGGGCGGGGGGAAGAGGAGAGGGTGGAGAAGCATTCAGAAAAATTATCCTCTGGAGGGAAGAGAGGCAAGATGATTAAATAGTTTCCTTTCAGCTCTTGTTGCTATGATCCTATACTCAGGAGAGTGAATAACTTGAAAAAAGAAAATCTGTCTTCCAGACAGAGAACATCCTCCTCAGACTCGAAGTTCATAACCAGCTCAAGTTTCTCCTCCTTATAGATTTCTGAGCACACTTCCTGAACATTTCATGTCACAATTTCGTAGGATCATTAAAATCAGTTTTTGTCTCCTAACTTCTTAGGAAATATCTAGAAAAAAGCTATCATACAACAGAGCATAAGCCCTTCTCTTGTCTGACATGCAGCTAAATTTTACTGCTTCTTGTTTAGCTTGAAGGGATCAGTTAGGAACCACCAAATTTTCAGTGGGACTAATGAATGATTTTCACTCTAAACAGGCAAAAAAAAAAAAAAAAAAAAAGGACAGGAATATTCATCTTTCCACTCTTAGAATATCTACAGAGGTAGTGATTTTCCTCAAAATACACTGATAAATAAATAAATAAATAAGTGTAGTAACCGACACTTTTTTTCAATCACCTACCAATTCCCTTGACCCACACAATGGAAAAAAAAAAAAAAAAAAAGAGTATGTATGATATGTATGATCAGATACCCAACTGGACAAACCCCTAAGCAACAGGGTCTGAATTTAACATAATGCTGTCCTTCCCAGGTTGAACGATTCTGTGATTTTGACTTCTCACACAGCTTTCTCTTCATAGGGAACAAGGAAATGTGTTACACCTTACACATGTTACAGATACTGAAAAGGACCGATCATTTAGAACAGGTCATAACTTATTTCCCTATCTGTGTATTCTTGGGACTTTCATATACAGATAACACATCTCATCTACCAGGAAAAAAAAAAAAAAAACAAAACAAAACCAAAAAACTTTTTTGGAAGCAAATATTTCACTGTTTCGCCTTATTTTTTTTAATAATTTGTCAAAAGTTTGTATTCACAAAATTTTCAATAAAAGAGCAGTGTAAGTATTAAAAGTCTTTCCCTTGGTCACTGATATGAGAAACATTTCTACTTCTGCAAATCAGCTCAAGTTTTTAATTTTTTCTTACAAAGGTTTTCCCATCAAAGACATTGCAGAATCATGCACTTTAAACTCCTGCCAGTCAATATATTGATTTCTTTGCATTTACAATAAATTTCACATAAACAAGCAAGCCTAATATGTAAATTATTGAAAAGGAAAATTTATATTGTAGGTTTTAGAAGAGTTGTGTCTAACATGAAGGAGGGGAGTCAATAAAATTCATTGAAACATTAACATTGTATTTGACGTGGAAACTGTTTCCTTTGCTGCCACAAGAACTTTGTTTTGACTACAGCTAAGTATCAGATGTTTATGAGCCATAAGGATGTTGGTAAATTTATTACCTGTTTCTATGGGCACCGTAAGTCTCTAATACTTGAATTTTCTTCAGGATTGCTTACTTAGATCACAAAGTGAATGATGAACTGATAACTGTAAAGGATATCTCGTAAGTTTTTTAAATTAATTTTGGCCTTCTATTACCTAATTCATTTATCTAAAGCTTTATGAAATTATTGACTCTTACTGCAGAACAGTGATTTCTATTGTCTGCAGATAGGATGTCACTTCCTTGAAGGCAGAAGCAACAGGATTTTTCAAACACATACTTGCAGGTGGGTTTGTAATAATATAGATGGGAAGGAGGGCAGACTGCCATCCTGTAACACAATTAATCTCTGCTTCTCTCTGCTCAAGCCTGCTGAGCTCAACTTTTTCAGTTACGGAATCCAGAATAGACTTTCTACAGCACAGCTTGAAAATGTTACCCTCATTTTTAGCAGCTAAGCTACAGGGCAAACAGAAGGAGAGATGGAGACCTATAATTGAGAGAGATTTTCTTGAAGGCTTGGAGGGCCTGGATGGACCTTTGGGATGATGGATGTCACCTTAATTAATGATCTGAATACTTCTCACAGGAGAAAAAGTTTACCTTGACCACCACACTCTCTGGAGAAACAAAAGCCAACAACACGGAGCAGGAAGGACTGTAAGGACCAAAAATTAAAAAGTCCAGTTGGAAGCAGAGTAGGTTACTCGTTCCAGCTCCCTAAATCACCTCGATTTCCTCCACTGGAGGAAATCATCATGTAGGTAACCAAATTTAGTGAGCAATGGAACTCAAAGATCTTGCAAACCTACAAACAAGCAATGGTGTAAAGGAGAGCTGGTACTAGCCTGCAGAAGAGATATCTGGCTGAAAAGTAGACCTATCATTGATCTGACTGCATATTTTTGTAATTTTTCTTCTTTGACTTCTCCCTAGCATTACCTTGTGTAAACTAATTACCTATAAAAATAACCATCACATTCCAATTATCCTTTCCTTTTTTCAGGAATGACAAATGTGATGTAGCAAGCACATTGGACAAAAAAAAAATATAGTTTAGCACTGCTGCCTTCCTCTTACACTTAAAGTTTATCATTCCAAAAATTAGTGACAGCTTCGATGACACTGCACAGATGAAGGACTAAATTTCCAAAAGTTGTTCTTTAGACCTGCCTTTGGAACAA
This sequence comes from Pterocles gutturalis, assembly GCF_000699245.1. Classification (NCBI taxonomy): domain Eukaryota; kingdom Metazoa; phylum Chordata; class Aves; order Pterocliformes; family Pteroclidae; genus Pterocles; species Pterocles gutturalis. The sequence continues at coordinate 18,281 of NW_010115337.1, read as the reverse complement.
ACAGGATTTGACACAGCATTAGCTTTCGTCTGACCATGACAATGCACTTCTGAGTAGCCAGGATATGTAAGTCTGGAAATATTCAAGTATATATTAAAATAAATATGTATAAAAGAATGATTTTCTGTATAGTCTCTAGCATGAAGAAAACCTAAGAACTATTTTGTACATAATTCTGTGTCCTAATCAGGCAAAGTGACGCCCAGCAAGTGCAAAGCCAAATTATTCTTTTTGTCAAAAAATGAATCAAAGTGCTTCTTAAGTGTCTTTTGAATGGATGCATCTTAGTATCAAATTAATTTAATACTTGCCTACTTGGATTACTTTCCTTTGAAAAGCTATAGTATACTAATATACTACGTGATTATACAAGTGAATATAATGTAACTGTAGATACATTCATTATGGTATTACAAGGTTCACTGTGAACTACTAACACATACAGACGAATTACTTTTACACCTCTGTGGAAGAACGATGATGATCTCTCCCTGCCTTCTATGAAAACCTTTTCTACCCTTACGGCCTCTGCAATGAGGCTACAGAAGGGTTATTCAAGTGGTAGTGTATAAATCTAATAGAGCAGAGAAAAGAGAAGCCAGGGAACATGCATCACTCTTTTCAGCATTATTTTTTGTTTAGAGGTTAATTGTTTTACCCTGAATCTTAAAGCAAAAGCTAAACATCAAAATGAGGAAGGCAGAGAAGGAAGGGTTTTACTTCAGACACTCCCTGTAGACAGCTTTTTAATCACAAAGAACTGACACTTTAATTTAAACAAAATAATTACAAGAGGTGAGTAAGCCTTTTTGCATGCAGTACACAGTCACACTTTTCTTAGTTCTAAAGAGGGGGATTTCAACTATTTAGAATTAATTAATCAAGTCCATAAATACTGCTATATTTTTTTTTTTCCTTCAGGAAATCTGAATCTTACTTTTACTAAGGACTAAGTCCCTACATTCACTAATAAAATAGAGGAATGAAAAAACCCTACCCAGTGCTGGGTTTAGTCTTCAGAATGTGACCCAACTTCATGAAGCTCAACTCTGTGAACTTGGCCCAGTTTCCTCAATGAAAAAAATTGTTGAACTATAACTAATGCCATTAGTTTGCAAATGACGCAGACAGTGTCACACAGGCTATGCAAATTAAAACTAGGCCAGTTAAGGAAGTCAAAAGAAGAGACATAAATGGAATTGTTAAATCAGCAATATTAACTCAAGAGAAAAATACCAGGGGTCAGGGAAGCAAGAGCTGGAAGATTGCTACTGCCAGGTGAATGACCAACTCATCCCAAGGAACAAAAGAGGCCAGTGTTTACCTGCCTCACTGCCAAGTGCACAGCCAGCACAGACTCACTGGTGTGCACAGTTTTAATGAGCCTAACAGAACTTATTGAGGTCCCAAATTGCATGATCCTCCTTGCAAGTTTGTATTCAGGAGGAAAAAAAAAAAATAAATTAGCTAAAGCACTACAGACAGGAGCCTTTGTAAAGTTTGCAAATATGGTTTCAGATTATTTATTTCCCAAATAGTTCTACAGAAACCCCTTGGTATTTCTCAGTGTGGGGACAGCAGAATTCCAAACCAGCTAATAAAAGTAAAATTATTATTTCCCCTCTTTGGGTTTGCCAAGCATTCTAAACATTACAGACCATGATTTACATGTTACTAGTGTGAACAATCACAACACTGACTATACTGTCCAGCCAGGATCTAAGTACACATGAGAAAGAGAGAAGAGAAAGAGAAGAAAACAACAGTAAAAGCAAGAAAATTCAGTTTTTCCTCTGGAAGGGATTTTCTCATTGAAACTAATGACAGAGACAATTCTGCGTATAGATAACCATGCAGAATGTTGTATGTTATGTAGGTAAGTAAACTGTACCACCCATGGCAATAAGTAGCAAGGCAGTAAATATGCCTTTAGAATCACAGTACCTGTTGAAGTATGCAGCTAACTGAACAGAACATGGGAAACTACTGGACATGACATGAAAAAATAGCGAATGTTAAAAAGCAGCATAGCAAGAAGCCTACAAAAAGCCATGAGAGCACTAGGAGGAATATCCAGATTTCACATAACATTACGCTAGAAGAAATGGTCAGACTTCACAGATAAATGGGCAGAGGGCTGGGTATCTTCTCAGGAGCAGAGCCTTGAGAGGCCAATGACATCCCAGTAACATCAGTCATACCAAATTTAGGTACAGATCTAGTAAAACTGGGTCATTGGGGAAAAAATTGTCAGAGGTAGGGTGTTTTTTGCGAAAAGAGTCAAAGTGGATGAGGAAGGAGTAAGCACAGGAAAATGGAGATAAAGGGGCCTAAAAGATGTCAGTCACCCATAATCAAGATGCTGGTCAGTACTGCACATCAACTGATATCCGTGCCTGATCAACATAGCCTGTTCTATGCTTTTATTAGACTCTATTTTATAAAATCATCTTGTTAATATTTACTAGTTGTTTAGCTTAAATAAATAAGTTTTAAACAAAACAAATCACTTGGAGTTCTAAGGTTGTGTGATTTAATACGCTATTTACTTAGCTTTACTTACTTACTCATCAGCTAGATTTGCTGAAGCCTGAGGACCTGAGCCATAGATTCCTACTTGGGTATATTTTTGCTTTTAGTAGCTGGCACAGTGTGCTGTGTTTTGTGTTTTTTTAGTGTGAGAATAATATAAATAACACACTGAAGCTCTGGTTATGGATAAGTGTTATGACTAAGCATTTATCCTAAGTTTGGGACTTATGAAATTTCTCATATTCTGCCAAAAAACACAAACTAGAATATACTGAGGCTTCAAGGCTATGACTGTCAACAGCAGGGGCAACTCATCAAGATAAGAATGACTGATGACTTGCATAGAGACAGAGAAAGAATTCAATGAGGTGTTAGAAGACCTAGACCAAAAATCATAAATGGACCAAAATTCATGTGAACAGCACACGAACGACTGGTGAATAGTCTGTAAAGGCATAGTTGCCCTGGAATTTCTTGGCTTGGGGTCCCTCTCTGGAGGCACCCAGCTCAAGATGACCTTGCTGCTGTACCATTTAATAAACTATTTATTTTTAAAAACTTTGATGCCTGAGACTCTGCTATGGGAAACCTAGGGTTCGGACTACAGAGATAATGCTGTTCGCCAGAGCAAGCTTCCTTAACAATAGAATAATAGAATCATTTAGGTTGGAAAAGATCTTTAAGATTGAGTTCAACCATTAACGTAACACTGCCAAATCCACCACTAAACCATGTTCCTAAAAGCCACATTACACATCCTTTAAATACCTCCAGGAATGGTGACTCCACCACTTCCCTGGGAAGCCTGTTCCAATGCTTGACAACCCTTTCAGTGAAGACATTTTTCCTAATATCCAACCTAAACTTCCCTAGCACAACTTGAGCCTATTTTCTCTTGTCCTATCACTTGTTACTTGGGAGAAGAGACCAAGACCCACCTTGCTAGAACCTCCTTTCAGGTAGCTATAGAGAGTGATAAGATCTTCCCTCAGCCTCCTTTTCCCCAGACTAAACCATCCCAGTTCCCTCAGCCGCTCCTCATAAGAATTGTCCTCTAGATCCTTCACCAGCTTCATTGCTCTTTGGACATTTTTCAGCACCTCAGTGTCTTTCTTGAAGTGAAGGACCCAAAACTGAACACAGTACTTAAGGTGCAGCCTCACCAGTGCTGAGTACAGGAGGATGATCACTTCCCTAGTCCTGCTGGCCATGCTATTTCTGATACAAGCCAGGATGCTATTGGCCTTCTTGGCCGCCTGGGCACACAGTTGTCTGATATTCAGCTGGCTGTTGGCCAGCATCCCCAGGTCCTTTTCCACTGGGCAGATTTCCAGCCACTTGTCCCAAAGCCCGTAGCATTGCATGGGGTTGTTGTGACCCAAGTGCAGGACCCAGCACTTAGCCATTTTGTATCCTGTATGATTGGCCTCATACTATTTGTAACAATTCTCCTGATTTTGGCCTCAATTCTGTCTGCAAATGTGCAAGATACTGGTGAAGTTCAAAGTGGCCTAGCCCGCAAACCAGACAGGAGGTCTGGGCCAGCTGCCAAAGGGACCCATGAGGGTTTCTAGCCAGCAAGTAAAAAAAGATGTCTGTATACTGGAGGGACTAAGGATCTAGGGGCTGGGTGCCCAAGGAGAACTGCATAAGAGATTGTGCAGTGTAGATCTACTAGCAAGATGAATGGTGAACCAAACAGGATCAATTTTTTTTTATGCTTATGTGAGTGCCACTCTTCTATTTGATGCCTGTACAACCATTATTCTGTCTTGAAGTCTTAGTGGCAAACCAAGCCTGTATAGTGTGGATGTGCCTACTGGGAATATGCACCCAGACTGACTGGACCCAGAGGTAAGGATCTGCAGCAGCTTCACATCTACTGGACTAGGATTCCATGGTCCTAGAGTACACCAAATTTGTGTCTAGCTGACTAGGGAAGAAAACTCCCACTAGGTGCACTGAATTCACCTAACCTTCACCATAACAAATTTTAAAAGATGCTAAAACAATGACTCCATATGGATCTAATTTGTTGCAAAACTTTGGAGAGTGGAACACCTGGGACACTGATATACTAGCAGGCATTGTTCAACTACCACAGTAAACACAGATTCCACATCACGTAAACTGGTTAATTTACCAAACACTTGTTTCTGTTCTAACGTGTAACACACCAAGTTTGTTCTACTAAACATGCATGGTACTATCACATGTGCAAAATGGCTGCAAAGAATGGTAGATTAGAACAATAGCCTCTTATGCTTATCAAGATTCCAAAATAGGTTATGATTAACAAAATAAAGGGGGGGTGGCTTGACTGTCATTTTACCATTGCTGAGTGAGAAATTACTACATGCACCTAGATAACTGTAGTAGAAAAAGTAGCCAACCCTTTCTGATAGCTGATCTGCTGTCACTGAGGCAGAACTTTCCAAAACCTGACTCCTTCTTAGTTTCTGAAAAACCACACGTATTTAAACTTGTTTGTTCTTTTATTATAGATCATATGAAACATAATAAACCAGAAACCATCATCAATTGAAAACTGTTACAATAATCAGACAGCAGCTACCCATGTAGATACAAACAAGTGAGACATCCATGGCATGTAACGTTGTTAATGGTAAACATTTTTTTCACCTTATCCTGAAGTGACCTGCATCTCAGGTAACACTTTATAAAAGACAGAAAAAGGCCAGCATGTTCTCCTGTCAATTGACAGTCACTAGCTGGCATTTACACAGTTCATACTAGGGCACTGTCAAATTATTATGTTACGCTATTCTTTCCAAATTTGCCCTTCAATAGAAGTGTCACTACTATCTGATATGATTGCTCTCTATCAAATACACCCCTGATTCATAGCCTGAGAATAAAGTGAAAGCTTCTTGCCTGTTGCCAGGATACAATTAAAAAAGCATTGTCGTTTCTGCTCATTGTACATTTTTGCTAAGGTACTTTGTCTGTCAACCACTAGTGTACAGAAAGGATCCAATTCTAAGCATCTTAGTATGGATCATAATGGGCTTTTTTTTCTTTTTTTCTGATCTAGATTTTTCATATTTCATTATTCTCATTCTTCAGTTCTTGATTACCTTCCTCAACATAAAATACGTTTTCACCAATTTTGTTCTGCATAGCCTTGCTTCCAACATGTGTGACACAGCATGAATAGTGAAAGAGTCCAGCTCAAGTAATCGACTACTACTTACAAATGTGTTACTGAAGCTGCTGCCATGCATTATCAGGCTGAGACCTTCCTGACAGCTCTAAACCAAGAGGAAATTCTATCCTTCTCAAGGCTTGCACTGAGCTCAAATCAACATGAAGCTACAGAGAAAGTTACAGCTATCATCTTTTGTTGGTGGATATTGCTCTTTCAGTCATGCGACTGATATCCTGACTAATTTTCAGCTGTCGTGACACATATCACATTATAGCAAGAACTGCAGTTTTTAGGGAAAAGAAGGGTGTATGTCTGTTTACACAAGCAATTGTTGGTCCCTTCCTAAAATTTTCTTCATAAGACCCATTCTTTTCCTTTAGGTGACGCTGCCATTGCAAACATCTTTTTTTTTTCAAAAAGTAAACCATATGCATATTGAATGAGGATATAGGTGGCATACAATTACTAAGATCCTCCTGTATGATTAATAGAATGCAAAGGAATGACAATTTAAATCACTTCTCTAACGTTTCAGAAATAATTAGTCTTGGTGACAGATTCATCAGCTGCACAGTAGCACCAATAATTTTTTAAAAAGTGAGGTTCCAGTCTAAATTTCATAACAAATCAATTAACACAGAAATACAACTTCACTAGGTCAGGATTCCACTAGTATTACAAAATATCTACACAAATCTTACTCTTATATTTGCAACAACTATCCCAAAAGATTCAAATTCAGAAAAAAAATCAAAAATTAAGGGATGCAGGATATTACATCTGAACATCTCTGAGTTCCTCAATCAAACAGAAGAAGAATTAAACAATTTCATAGAGTTACACCAACTTCATGCCATTACAGAAAAGGAACAGGACCCCTCATAAACTGTAGCAGAACTAGAATTCAGCAGCATCATAACTATATTTTGGTCAAAAAGAATCTATCTTTGATTCACACTCGAAACTGGAGTTTGTTAAAAATATCCTGATGAATTTCTCAAAAGTTTCAAGAACACTGCTAGTATTGTGTTTGGAGTTAAAATGGATAGACTTTTTGATCTCACCACCTCCAACAGTTTAGAGAGAATATTTTCCCTGTAGCCTAACCAAGGTTTTGTGGGGCTTGCCTCCAACTTCACCAAGTACCTCTTCCAGATCAGATACCGAAGCAGGCTTCTTTGCCAAGCTTATCTCTCAGAGCAGGAGAGGTAGGTGTCAGAAGCATGGTAACATCTGCCTTCCTCCTCCTGTCCTCCTCAGGCTCCAACCTCCATGCCAGTCTTTATTTATAACTGCAGAACCACAGAAGTCTTTTGTAAGCCACTCATAGGATATAAATGAGGCATGGGTAAGGTGAAATTAATTATCTGAAGATACACAACAAAATTTATTAACTAACTAAGTGCTTTCCAGCCTGAAGGGATGGTGATATAGCAGATATGAAGCCACCTGAAAACATTTCCTCCTGGTTTTATGTGATCCCACTTCTTTCATTTGTTATCCCACACCAGTCTCATGTAAATATCCCTGTGTTTCTGCACAAGTGAAAAAAAAAAAAAAAAAAAAGTTGCTAAAGGTCTTTCCTGCTGGTATGATTTGTGGAGAACCCTGCTGGAAGAGAAGTACCACCCTGTCTTTGCAGAGGCTTTACATGCAGAAGAAAGTACAGTAATATCTGCATTAGAAAGCCAGACACTGACACATTTTGCCTGTTGCGTGCAAACTGCATCCAGCCTTAACCACTGTAATCCTTGATGTTCTCTGTTTCCAATTTTTAAAAATTGCCCTTTTAAATAACATGAGTGCAATGAGGAGCCCAAAACAGGACAAAGTGCAGAGTGATTAATCATGGCAAATTTTAAAATATTTTATATGATACCCATCAGACCATAGGCAGAAGAAAAAAAAAATACCTATACTGTCTAAAAGTCTCCTCACTTTTTAGAAGTGAGGTAGAATTAATAGGTACATTTTCAGAACACATTTTTTTTGCTCTTCCTATATCCCATGACAGGTATTGGCCACTTTATGTACAACAAATTAAATCTAAACAGATGTATCTTGCATTTTCAATTATGTACACATATCACAATGAATTGTTTTCCATCTTGCAGAAATTGAGGAATATATGAGAAATAATTTAAAATTGTAAAGCAGACATTCTGGAAAACCTACTATATAAACTTTTTTTCAGAGTAGTTATCTAGCTTTTTTTTTCCCTCAAATACCTGGCTTGTTAATATTACACTCAGCAAGCCTTCAGATATTCACAAAAGATAAAAATTAACAGAGGAGGGAAAAACATTACTGAAGTGTCAATATTTAAAAGGACAAATAGGATGAGCAAGATAATTACAGGGTGACATAAAATTCAAAATAACAGGATGACTAGTGATAGTTTGGTTCAGACTTAGATGACTGTAATAGAAATAATGTCAATCAGCGCAGGTTGCAGTAAAGCAGACCTTGTCAAATCAAGTAGATTTTATTTCTTACGGGAATATAGGTTTGGTTTATAAAATAAAAGTGCTAATGCAATAAGTTTCTATAAAGCATTTTGACTTGGTACTGCATGACATGTCAATTTAGTCCTCTGAGTAATATATAGTTATCGCACTGTATTATAAAGACTAAACCAGCTAGTTCATGAATCTTAAAAATGCAACTGCACATTGGAAAAAAAATCCATTATTTTCTCCAGGGAATCTTACTTGACACTGTACTATACAAAACTTTTCCTTACTGAAAGCACCATAACCACAGTGACTGCAACAGTGAAGTAGGACAGGTGACAGATCTGAATCTCTATTCACGTGGTACCAAACCCTCATTCAACAGAACCAGAATTAAAAACACAATCATGCACAAAATGGTTGATTTATTGGTAAGAATGACCTCTGGAGAAAAGGTTCAAAGTTGGTCAGCTGAACGTTATACCCAGACAGTATATATTTTCCTGAGATACATGTATATATATATATATACAAATATAAATCTATCTCAGGAAAAAAAAAAATTGCAGGATATACTGCCCATACACTTCACACTGTTGCACTGCAACTGCACTCCCAGTTCTAACATTCACAACGTAAAAGATTTTTTTTTTTAATTGAGAAAATTGGTCAGAGGGCTGGAGCACCTACCCTATGATGACAGCCTGAGAGAGTTGCAGTTGTTCAGCCTGGAGAAAAGAAAGCTCAAGAGGGACCTTATAGCAGCCTTCCAGTACCTGAAGGGGGACTACAGGAGAGATGGGGAAACTCTTTATCAGGGAGTGTAGTGAGAGGACAAGGGGTAACAGTTATAACCTGAAAGAGGGTAGATTTAGACTAGACATTAGGAAGAAATTTTTCACTGTGAGGGTGGTGAGGCACTGGAACAGGTTACCCAGAGAAGCTGTGGATGCCCCATCCCTGGAGGTGTTCAAGACCAGGCAGGATGAGGCTTTGAGCAACCTGGTCTAGTGGAGGGTGTCCCTGCCCATGGCAGGGGGGTTGGAACTCGATGATCTTTAAGGTCCTTTCCAACCCAAACCATTCTATGATTCTATGATTCTATGAAATTCAGAACAGTCACAAAGCATAACAGATATGAAAGTGTTATTTGTAGTACTGTGGTCACACAACTAATTAAAAAAAAATTAATCAAAGAAGAAATTAATAAAATGGAAATGAGACTGGGATAACCTTGACTTTCTTTTCAACAGATTTATGTTTACAGTATTCCTAGAACCAAGATAGAGTCTACAGGTTCCCCAGGTATATTACAAGCATTATTTTTGCATAAAGTTGTTATTAAAATATTTTCCCGGTGTCTCAAATTGCCATAAGTATGTTTAAGTCAAGACATCATTTCTTATCTCAGACACAGAATACATAGTTCCCTTCTTCTTGGGATCAGACTTTTTTGTGTGTGAGGACAATCTCAATCTTTGTTTCTTTAAGTCAAATAAGCCTGATTTCCTCATGAATTTTAGAATATTAACTTTCCCTGCTAATTCTCTGGACTCTTTTCTATGCACATGTGTACTTTATTATTTGCAATATCCTAGATAATGTTCACCAGAGCAGAGGTAAAGATTACTTAATGTATTCTGTAGTCTAAATTCCCTTTTATAAGGACCTTAGTATACTGTTAGATTCTGCTTTTTTTCACAGCATTGGTTTGCTCATATTCAGTTAATGACGCAAGCAAGTCTATAGATCTTCTCTACAAACCCGAACAGTTGTTCTGCATCCTGTATTTGGGTGTCTGATTTTCTCTGCTTTGGCACCCCACTCTCTGAGAGAGCGCATAGCTTATTCCCACCTTCTCAGTTTGTCAACACCATTTGGAGTCCTACAGTGCTAGCACTCCCTTCCCATAGTGTTATCTTTAAATGTAATAAGCATCCATCACCTATGCCAAAAGCAGACCCTGTCTACTTTGGCTCTTACATGAATCAGAGCACTACACTAGTTTTGTTTTTGAAGTGTAGCTCTCCATTAGTTCGACATTAAAAGAGGAATGTGATTTGTGGTGTTCCAGCTTGTTCATTCAAGGAGTATCTGAAGTATCTGTGTGAAGTGTTATATTGTCTAGATGTACCAAAGATCAAAAAGCAGTAAATGAAAGCTAGGAAAACAAATCCCTAAAGCAAGGATCACAAAAATGTAGACACTTAGTGGCTTAAATACATCCACCACAACCTTAGTAACTATTAAAAAAAAAAATCAATGAATGTTTTGTTAGAAAGTACTTTAAGTGAAACCATCCAAACATAAGGAACTCCTAAAGATAATTTTACATGAAGTCAAACTTTAATCACAGTGATTCTAGTTTAGGAATCCATATGAAAATCAATATAGATTCAAAGATACCTGAAGAATTATTTCAAAGATAATTGGCAAAGGACTCTGAAACCTATCATTACCAAAGCTTAGCAAGTGTTCTATAGGCATTCTAAGAGAAGTCAACAAAACTACATAGCTATCTTAAAACTTAGCTATTCAGCCAGAAAAGTGAAAGGCTCTCAAGTTTTGTAAACATTTTAAAGTGATAGTCAAACAACAAATATATAAATACTAAATAAATTAATAATTATGATATATTTGCTTTGATTTGAAAGCCAGAAAAACTATTTCTAGAAATATTTAATAGAAACTGTAGAACATTGAATGTCTAGGATGAAAACCCACTCTCATTCATGGAAATGGAAGTAGAAAAGGTTTCATAAGATGAAGCAAATCATTACCTAAATCACACTTTAGAGTAATTCACCGGATTATGTATAGTTGTAATTTCCCACAGTAATATTTTTATAACATTCTGAAAAAAATTTAGAATCTTATTTAAAATATTAAAAAAAAATCAGAGATATCATAATCATCCTACACATTCCAATAGTCAAATAAGTAGAGTAGTGTAAAGTATACAGGAAGAAAACATGCATGATGTTCATACTTCTGTTGAGTAGAAGCTTTTTTATAAGTTACTCTTATCCAGGTAACTTTACTTGGCTAATAACAATGAAATATGGTAGCAAACATGTCATATGAAATCAAGCAATGACACATATGCCTACATCTGCGCAAACAGAGCTAACCAGTTACAAACGGCAAACAAAAACAGTGAAGGATTAAATTATATTCCATATATTTAGTATTTTTTTATGTCTTGTTTTACTTAGGGAACAGACTTCCCTGGAGGGGGCAGAAGTAGTAAATAAAAGTAATTTCCTCCACTAAATCCCATTTCATATTCTGCAGTGCTTTCACAGGCTCTTAATTCCACTTGAAGTGTGAAGACATCTCCCACCTGTCAAACTGTGTCTTCTTTGTGTCCCTGAAGTAATCTCTGTACTGAATAACTGCCATAAGAATCTCGAGCTTTTTTCTTCTAAAATCCTTGTTAACTTGTCTGTTGAATAACAGCAAAACATATATCATGTGTGAAGATAAAGGTGCTTTCAGGTTCCTAAATATCATCTCTACCCTTCTGTGTCAACAGCCCTGAATGAAACAGCAGTAAATGATTCGGCAAGAAGGGTTTTTGCTGAATAAGGTCCATGATATCAGTTAAACAACCTTTGATTTACAATCTCCCCCTCTGTCCCCCTTCTGAAACATTTACACTTGCTAAAAAGAAACTCTTAAAAAAAAAAGGTTTTATCCTGGTGCATATGGTGAGAGCAAAGCGATACCTTTCAAGTAACACACATTCTCTCACACTACCTTTAGAAGTTCCTTTAACAGCATAAAGCCTGAACCTCTAATCACAAAAAACATTGCTCACACCATGTTTAATGCAAAAGAACTTTTTTTTTTTTTAGCTAACACCTTCCAGAGAATTGCATTTATATATTCAAATATATTCTTAAAATGTAACAAGTACAATAAGATGTAGTACAATTTATTCCCTCCTTCTATTGATAGAGTAAAAGGCTGTTAAGAAGGAAACTGATCATTTATCCTTTGCCTCAATATGATATCCATGCTATTCCTACATATGGTTAACCAGAACTAGCTTGCTTTACTGGGGTACATAGTGGGATTAATGTGTGTTATCACAGAAGAGTAAAGAGTAAAGAAAAAGTCTATGAGCAGTTTATTTTATCTCACCTGAAGGGAGTAATTTTTTCTGGGAAAAAATTATATTCACTTTCTTGGCCCAAATTCTAGCAGACAGAACATCCTGAGGTAGTTCAGAATCTTTAAATGTAGTTTTAAGGTCTTTGGATGGTTCATTATCTGTTCTGCTTTAATTTGGTATCATTGATTGTACTAGCGTACCAGAACATCCTTTTAGCAGAAAACTAGCATTTTATTTCAGCTCAAAACTTATAAAAGTTAAAGAAGACTCCAAACCTCTTCACCGTAAAGAAGGGAAGCTTTTTATTTTTTATTATGAAGCAGCTCTTTTGGTTCTGAACAATGCGTGAACAATGTGAAAGTATCTGCTTCCCAATATGCATCTGTATTTCATAGACATGGTGCAGAATCTATATTTTCTTTTCTTAACTTTAACAGTGTTACAAAGTCTTTTTACATACACAGGTCAAATTGGATTCTGGAAGTCAGCTGACATGGTTTTATTGAACATACAGTCAGAAGTACCAATACTAAAAAAAAGAAATCTGAGTTTAAGAGCTCTAGAGTGTATCAAAACTGATGAAACAAAACTCTTTTCCCAGATACTAAAAAAGCAATAAACCCTGTAGTAAGTTGTGATTTCAAACTAGAATAAAAAACAGAAGTGTTAGTTTTGACCTAGTCAACATTGCTCATGTAGGAGACCTGGACAGTAAGCCAAAACATCTTATGTAAAATCCTTACCTACAGAAGCTCTATGTTCTTTAGTTATGCAGGATATTTATATTGACAGTTAAGTGATCTTAATTTCCATTTCTAATGCACTGCTTCCAGTCCTCTTCTAGGTTATCCCCAGTTGATGAAAACAAGCAATTTTCTGAAAAATTTAGGAATCATTAAGGCAGATCTCTCATGTTCAACGTTTGTACATACTTGAAATTCAAAGCAAACAGCACAAGTCGATACCATAAATCAGCAATACAGAGAAGCCTCTGAAAAGTAAAAGTTGGAAGTTTAAACTACATATATTTTAAACTGCATTCAGATGTGTGCTATTAAAATAATATCAACTAGTTTTGAAAAGCAAACTGAAATAGATAGAAGCCACGTTCATATCTCTGTCAATAGACCTACATGATAAACAGGAAATCAAAGCAGCCTTGTTTTTCTGTACAGAACATACAGAAAAGCAGAATAAGGACAAGAAGCTTCCCAGAACACTTCCTGATTGGTGGAAGGAAGAAACTTCTCCCTGACACTGCCATATGCTGGCCTCCAGTTTCTGTAGACAGAGGAAGGCAAGGAAAGCTGTGCACAAAGTGTGACATTGCCCAAATATTGTAATAGTAAAACTAGGGGATTCTTCATGCACTGCAAATCCTGTCCTGTAACTACAACTGCACTATGCAAATACCAACATGCAACATCTCTTGATCTAGGTATTTGGATTAATCTTGACTGCCCATGGTGTGTAAGACACAGTCTCTACAGATTATGCATTGCACGCACTCTTAAAGATAAGAAAAATACATTTGCTAAAAAGGTAGTTCAAGCCATCTCCAGAGATATGGCAGATGAGTAAGCCTCCGCACTCTGCAACTTTTCATTAATATGCAACGACCTATCCAGCTTCCCCTCGTGGGGACCAGACACTTTCCATACCTTCAAGGATGTAACCCTGGAAGAGGAGTGAGCAGAGATTGCTTATCTCTCTCTATATGCAGGGCATCCAAGTCCAGTGAGGACATCATACCTAATAAACTGAGGGTAAGAGGAAGGAATACCTTCAAGGAAAGGGGTAGTTGTGGAGAAGATGAAAAGTCTGGAGGTACTTTGGCAATGTTAGCTATTAAGACAGAGCTAAACAATTTCCTACTTTGCAAGGGTTATCTAGCATATTTACTTGTCAATAACATGTCTTGTATGTCACCATTTCATAAAAAAAATCATAGAATCATAGAATCATAGAATGGCCTTGGCTGAAAAGGACCTTAAATATCATCTAGTTTCAATCCCCCTGCCGTGGGCAGGGTTGCCAAGCCCTAGAGCAGGCTGCCCAGGG
>NW_010115337.1:0-3851 GCF_000699245.1 Pterocles gutturalis | reverse complement strand
CTGTTCCAGTGCCTCACCACCCTCTGAGTGAAAAATTTCCACCTAATATCCAACCTAAATCTCCCCTCTCTTAGTTTAAAACCATTCCCCCTCATCGTCTCTCTATCAACCCCTGTGAATAGTCACTCCCCCTCCTGTTTATAGGCTCCCTTCAAGTACTGGAAGGCCACAATGAGGTCTCCCTGGAGCCTTCTCTTCTCCAAGCTAAACAAGCCCAGTTCCCTCAACCTTTCTTCATAGGAGAGGTGCTCCAGCCCTCTGATCATCTTTGTGGCCCTCCTCTGGACTCGTTCCAAGAGCTCCATGTTCTTATTTTCCTGGTTTTGGTTAAACTAAAAGATGCTAGAGTGTATCCTAGATTCGAATTAAAAGTTACTAAATTTGAAATTAGTACGATGAATTCAAGTTTTATGAACACAACCCTCTCAAATACTGTGTCTGGGAAGCCATACAGGGATTTATTTGGAAGAAGAATCCAAGGAAGCGTTACGTATTTTCACAATGTGTTCTTTACTCTGCATACAGGAAAAAGGAAATCATTATCAGGGACAAGAAATAAGACAGGAATTGTCATAATCCCTGCTAAAAATTTTCCAAGCCCAAGCTTCCCACCAGCCTCATGCACTAGTCGGGATCAAACATCAGACTGAGGTATTCACAGTCCCAAACTATAAGCTGTTTCCCAGTTGGGTTTCCCAGGTCCTTTCTTTGAATGATCGTTTTCTGTGAAGCACACCATTATTTCATCATGTTTCATGGCAGTTCTCCCTGTTCATTACCAACACCTGGACAACCATGAGCTAGATAACCAGCTGTTATGCAGAAAGTGGGAAAGAGTGAGGCAACATTGCACAATGAAACACAGTAGCCAAATTACTATTCTTTGTAGTGACAAGTTCCATGATTGGGAGGTGTCATGGAAGCAGAGAAGAACAGCCTCACTTAGCTGGGAGAGTGAGCAATGCCAAACTTAAGAAATTGCTCCATCAACCTACCCATTGACACCTGTATTTCACAGGTAACACTGAACTTGACCAAGACTTCTAGAAAACCTTTTCATAATATTACTCCCTAAAAGGCTAAATGTCAGTCTTCATGTCATGGCATATGTAGGCCAGAAAACTTAGGCTTCAACTAGTTTTAAATCTTGGCTGCAGATTTCGCATTAAAAATTAAGAGTTTTACACTGTCAAACAAAGTGATAATGTCTAACCCCTGCTATTCTAGTGCCAGGAAAAGACAGCCAAGAGCAGCCCTACAGTATAGATGATGACAACTGTGGCAACGTTACGAACATGTTCAATCTCCAAAACTTTTACTGAGACCTGGAAGGCCAGTTTTCCTCAGAGTTCAAAAATAAGAAACTAACCTACCCTGCATCTACTTTCCCTGCACCAAAACCGGAGTGAGTGTCTACCTGATAATGACCTAAGACATAATTTATCAGAACTCCCTGGCCTCCAGACTCCATTCACAATGTCTCAAAATTTCCCATATGTCCTCCCAAAATAAGTTTTTTGAGCAATAATAGTGAATGCTTTAGGTAAGAAATAGTGTAAGGATGGAAGGCACATAAGCACCTACCCAGCAAAGTTATCCTGGTATTGAAACATTTTAGGGGTGTTTACTCCTTATACTTAAGGAAATATTTGCTTAATCAAGCCTGTGTTAAACTTCTCCTGTCACACCAGCGTTGTCTAAAGCTTGAGAGAATCTACTTAGATTTCTGGACCAGTGCAGAAATTGGACTACCAGCCCTCCTGTTTCATCCCTTGATAGACAGCATATGTTATCATTTTCTTTTGAAAGCAGGAAGACCAGAACAGAATGTATCTCTTTAATCTGCCTTCTTAAGGAAAGGTCAATGAATTTTTTTGATTGGGTTCTGTACATTAGGTATTCTTTCAAAGTGTGATTAAAAAAGGAATGTCCCCACCTAATTTACCTATTCTATTAGACTTAGTAACTTCTGTGAACACAATTAATGTACTTCATACAGGAAACGAATATGGGAGAGCAGTATTAAATATAGATAACATGCTAATAATGTTACATTTTTCAACACGTTACTTTAACTGTGTTTTACATTAGTATTAACTCAAGCCTTCATTAGGTACCTAATTGTTACGGATCAACAGACAGACTGCGATATGGTCTTCAGTTCACTTTTGACAAGTGAAAGTCAGATAAACCAGTCAAGATAGAAAACTATTTAGTATAGAGTCTCCATTGGGTTTTTTTGCTCTTCTAATAGCAAAAGCAGCATTATATATGAGTTAAGTCCTTCTCTGAAAGCATTTTCTCAACATAAAATGTTCAGGAAGTTAACAGAGGTAAGAGGCTAAGTTCCACATCATATTACTGTGTGAATTCCTGATGGTTTAATGAATAAATGTGGCATTGGCGCATCTTATACTGAATTTTTAATATATGCTTCTCCCAGTATGTCTAACTGTTACTGATGTCTACTTATCTAATATTGACTGAAAAGAAGGCTGTAGAGAGTTAATTCAAGGCTATTTGTTCCCCAGTTTCTACTTCAGGCTTCACTTCTCCACTGACTTCATGTCTAATAACTCACACGGTTTTGATTTTTATATGCCCCTCTCAAAAATAAGATGATTAGAACAAAAATTAAAGACAGAAGGCAACATGAGATTGTAAATATGGAATGCCTGGTGTACAAGTAGGATTCTATTTCATTCAAATAACCAGACTGGGAAAGAAGGTGATGGAAGAAGGTCAGACTGAGTGACAGGGCCCTACACAATCAAGACAGTGAACAACTGCTTTCATAGGATGTTTTGATAGGATTTGAGCCCCGTGAGTATACTAAGTCAGATCAGAAGTTCACCTAGCCTGACACCCCACACAACAGCCAGCTATCTTCACAAAACTAAGTAGAATGTAAGTGCAATATTTTCCAAGACTCTTATCTTGCAGTGGTTTGTAGCTTACATACTTAGGTAAGTGTGAGTTTAACAGCTCTTCAACTTATTTGCTGTCAATCTGTCCAGTTACTTTAGTCTAATCGAGCTTTTTTGTTCACTGAATTTTATGACAAAGGCTCCCAAAACTTTCTGGTGTTTTCTGCGGAGAGTGGCCTTCTTGTACAGGAGGCACAAGGTAAACTGGGGATGGATCTTCAGGCACTTGTTGCAAGTACTAACAGGCTGGTTCAAAACACAGCTTGACAGATTCAAGGAAGAAAAAGCTACTAGATCCCTGCCTTAGGAGTTTCTATGCCACAAGTCACTGGAGACTAGGAGAGCACCACTACATGTAATTTTCCACTGTTTTTATAGTCTTTCACAGAATCACAGAATCACAGAATGTTAGAGATTGGAAGGGACCTCGAAAGATCATCTAGTCCAATCCCCCTGCCGGAGCAGGAACACCTAGATCAGATCACACAGGAACGCATCCAGGCGGGCTTTGAATGTCTCCAGAGAAGGAGACTCCACAACCTCTCTGGGCAGCCTGTTCCAGTGCTCTGTCACCCTCACCGTGAAGAAGTTTTTTCTCATATTCAAGTGGAACCTCCTATGTTCCAGCTTTCCTTCACATCCATTATCAGACACTGTCAAGCATGGGAGAATGATTTAGATAAACATAAACATTGTTATTTATATTAATTACAGTTTCATATTAGTATATCTAGATCTAATTACAGCATGTTAATTAACTGGTCTTTTTCACTGAGACCTATATTACACTGCACTCTGCAGAAGGAAATGATGGTGCCTAAATGTTTCTCAAGCAGGCAAGACTGCAGAGACAGAAGTCAGTCAAGAAGTAGAACATATAATCCTTCACAGTATTCACCCAAGCTCTGGGGAACTTTAGTCAGA
>NW_010115336.1:0-296 GCF_000699245.1 Pterocles gutturalis | reverse complement strand
GACCTCCCTGGGTGCCACTGTCCCCCTGTCCTGGGGACAATGGCCTCGGCCAGAGACAGGCAGTGGCGCACCAGTGTCCCCAGTGTGACCCCAGTGTATCCCCAACTCTCCCCAACCATCCCCGCCATGTCCCCACCATGTCACTATTGTGTCCCAAGCCATCCCTGCCATGTCCCCACTGTGCCCCCACTGTGTCCCCAACCATCCCCACCATGTCCCCACCGTGTCACCATTGTGTCCCCAGCTGTCCCCACAATGTCCCCAACATGTCACCATTGTGTCCCCAACCATCCCCA
>NW_010115335.1:104594-113060 GCF_000699245.1 Pterocles gutturalis | reverse complement strand
CTCAGGGCTGCTCTCAAGCCATTTTCTGCAGAGCTTGTATTTGTGCTTGGGATTGCCTTGACTCATGTGCAGGATCTTGCACTTGGCCTCACTGAGCTTCATGAGGTTGGTGTGGGCCCACCTCTCAAGCCTGTCCAGGTCCCTCTGGATGGCATCCCTTCCCTCTAGCACATCAACTGAACCACACAGCTTGGCGTTGTCTGCAAACTTGCTGAGGGTGCACTCAAACCCATTGTCCGTGTCGCCGACAAAGATGTTAAATAGCATCAGTCCCAGTACCGATCCCTGAGGGACACCACTAGTCACCGGTCTCCATTCAGACATTGAGCCATTGACCACAACTCTCTGAGTGCGACCCTCAAGCCAATTCCTTATCCAGCGGGTGTTTCACCCATAAAATCCGTACCTTTCCAATTTGGCCACCAGGATGTCACGTGGGACAGCATCAAACACTTTGCATAAGTCCAGTTAGATTACGTCAGTTGCTCTTCATTTATCCACTGATGCTGTAACTCCATCATAAAAGGCCACCAGGTTTGTCAGGCATGATTTGCCCTTGGTGAAGCCATGCTGGGTACCCATCATGTCTCCTTCATTTTCCATGTGCCTTAGCAGAGTTTCCAGGAGGATCTGCTCCATGATCTTGCCAGGGACAGAGGTGAGATTGACTGGCCTGTAGTTCCCCAGATCTTCTTTTTTACTCTTCTTGAAAACGGGGGTTATGTTTCCTCTTTTCCAGTCAGTGGGAACTTCACCAGACTGCCATGACCTTTCAGGTATGATGGTTAATGGCTTGGCAACTTCATCTGCCAGTTCCCTCAGGACCTTTGATTGTATCTCATCAGGTCCCCTAAAGTCCCCTTTACATATTGAAAGGTCACCATAAAGTCTCTCCAGAACCTTCTCTTCTTCAGGCCCAACTCAAATTCTCAGCCTTTCCTCACAGAAGTGTTTCAGCCCACTGATCACTAACTTCATCTGCCAGTTCCCTCAGGACCTTTGATTGTATCTCATCAGGTCCCCTAAAGTCCCCTTTACATATTGAAAGGTCACCATAAAGTCTCTCCAGAACCTTCTCTTCTTCAGGCCCAACTCAAATTCTCAGCCTTTCCTCACAGAAGTGTTTCAGCCCACTGATCACTTTTGTGGCCCTCGTCTGGACTTGCTCCAACAGGTCCATGTCTTTCCTGTGCTGAGGACCCCAGAGTACCCCAGTACTGCAGCTCAGCCTTTCCTCACAGAAGTGTTTCAGCCCACTGATCACTTTTGTGGCCCTCGTCTGGACTTGCTCCAACAGGTCCATGTCTTTCCTGTGCTGAGGACTCCAGAGCTGGACACAGTACTCCAGGTGGGGTCTCACAAGAGCAGAGGGGCAGAATCAGCTCCCTCCACCTGCTGGTCACACTTCTTTTGATGCAGCCCAGGATATGGCTGGCTTTCTGTGGCAAGCACACATTGCCAGCTCACGTCTGATTTTTCAATCCACAAGTACCCCTAAGTGCTTCCCCACAGGACTGCTCTCAATCCATTCATCTCCCAGTCTGTATTGAGTATTGCCCTGAACCAGGCACAGGACTTTGCACTTGCTCTTGCTGAACTTTGTGAGGTTTTTCACTGATTCAGGTAAAGTTTCAATGACCCAGGTGGTTGAAGGTATCTGTTAGTCTTGTTAATTTTTCCTTCCTCATTTTTTTTCTTTTGATCAAGCACAAAAGACAGCACATCAGTCCATAATTAGAAGTCTCAAATGTCATGACAAAGCGACTTGACTACTATACTAAGAACCCTACTCCTAAACTGGAGATACAGTACTTTAGGTGCAGCGACACATGGGAAAATAGTTTAATGTTTAACTACATGCCTGAAAACAGACAGAATTTTGTGTTTCTGATTGAAGGAAAGAAATTGTATTTCTTTCAATATACACAGACACATTGGGCTATGGGATAGCTGTTTATATTCATTATTGTGTCTCAAAAGTTCTAGGCAGAATACAAAATGATGAAATTTTAGAGAATACAGACACAAATACCAACACAAACAAGTCATTTTCCATTATTATTCTATAAATCGATCACTAGAGATCTTCTTTTCAAAACCACCTCAGCAGGCTAACTTGTATTTTTAAAATTAAACACCTTTATTTTATAAACAAGAAATCAGCATTACAAGACAAAATGCACTAGAAACCTGTACTTTTGCCCAAAAGGAATCAGGCCAGCAAAACAAAAAGTCTTGCAATTACAACTCATTAGTAAGAACACTACAAGGACTGAAAAAAATATTTAACATTTCTCAAAGTGTCACTCACTCTCTCAGAGGACAGCCTCCTACTTCTCTACAGCTCTTGCGTTTTTAAACTCTTTTTCATTTCACTGTGTACATTACCGAAGTGATAAAGGGACTGCAAATTTCTGCATTATCTTTACTTAGTTGAACTGATTAGACTGCAAGACAGAGAGAAGGAAAAGAAATAGACATGAAAAAAAAGACAAGAGTTCTGGCTCCATGCAAACTTGTTTGGATCCCAGAAAAAACTCCCAGAACAGATGTTAAGACATGGAAAAAGCACAGGCCAGACTTGGGACTTAAGCATGTAATTTAACTGCCTCAAGTAACATATTACAGGGAGAAAGCATTGAGTCTGACATAACATGGATTGCCAGCAGGACCAGATGGTTTGCTTAAATCACAAGCTAATAAACCTTTACACAAAATAAGAGGGAAATGAATTATGGTTTCATCATAGCCCCATTTTTGTTAAAGCAGTAGGGTGGCTTTAGGTACTCTCAAAGACTGTATCCAAGACACTTAACTGAATTCTTGGCTATTCCGCATTAAGAGAACAACTTTCAAATTCTTATAGATATTGGGAAAGCTGTTAGGCGTAGCTTCTTGAGAGCTAAAAATATCAGAGGAAAATGAGAGAAATAAGAAAGCAGTAACAAGAAAAGCTGAGGGAGCTGGGGTTGTTCAGTTCAGAGAAGAGGAGGCTGAGAGGAGACCTTATCACTCTCTACAACTACCTGAAAGGAGGGTGTAGTGAGGTGGGTGCTGGCCTCTTCTCTAAAGTAACAAGTGATAGGACAAAAGGAAATGGCGTCAAGTTACACCAGGGAAGATTTAGGCTGGATATTAGGAAAAATTTCTTCACTGAAAGAGTGGTCAGACATTGGAACAGGCTACCCAGGGAGGTGGTTGAGTCACCATCCCTGGAGGTGTTCAAGAAACGTGTAGATGTGGTGCTTAAGGACATGGTTTAGTGAGTTAGGTGGTGTTGGGTTGGACTTGATGATCCTTGAGGTCTTTTCCAACCTTAATGATTCTATGATTCTATGACTCTATGATTCTAAGAAAAATCTTTCTTTTCCCTGCCCTTGATAAAATTAAAATATAATTTCTGTTTTCTAAGCACAGCCCTGAACTAGTAAAACAGCTGAAAGTTCTGCCACACTGACAGCAGAAGGGTATAAAGCAGAATGGTTCTGCCCCACCACACAGGCTGGAGCTCTGGCTCCAGTTCAAGCCCCTCTTACTCACCACCAGTGCATGAGTATGCATATGCCTGCAGGTGGACCGAGGAATGCATCACCACTACTGGTTTCTCTGCTATGACAATGTGACTACCACTAATCCTTTTGAAGCAGATACGTAAGGGGTTAAGATCCTTTTCCTTCATTTTTATTCTGTAATTGTAGGCACTGGAAAGATACACTAAGGTGAACAGATGTTCACATAAAGAAAGCGTTCTTCCCTGCACTATATGACTGCTTCACTTGTTCTGTGTGGTCACTGTTAATGAACATTGCTAGAAGATCCTATGCAGACAAGTGAAAAACTCTTTTTAAAATTTTTTTCTTCACAAGTTGGAATTCTTTAATTGAAGATCCTATCTAAAGACACCCGGAAATACAGACAGCAGAATATTGTGCAACAGTTAAGATGTTTCTATATATTACAATATCTCTATCTCAGACAGAATGCCAGATTTACAGCACCACTTTTGCCAAGGTCAACTGTGCATAGCATTGGAGGACTGTGGCAGACTGTGCACACAGAGGAGTTCTGTTTTGTTCACAATAAAAAGGGGAGTTACTGTCAAAGCTGCGAAAATGGCTGGTGGACTATCAGTTCTCAAAGAAAAAGCAGGATCTTCTCATCTGTAATATACAGCAGTAATTTTAGAGATGAGCTTTGTGTTTCTTTACATTAGTTGCAGTTTTCTTAAGTCTTTGTGCCTTTGGTTTTTACGTTGTTAGGATTTTGTTCATTCAGTAGCCCTGAAAAAATACAGTGTTTTGGTGGCTTAACAGAACTGGTGCCACTGTCCCATGCTTACATTATTAATTGGGAAAAACGAGAGGAGAAAGAAAAAGAAAGAAGAAAAGACTATGGTCTGAAAAGCTGAAGATACTGTAGTTGAATGCAAATTTTCTTATCACTGTGAAAGTGAGACACTTAGCTATCTCTTGTTTCCACGAGTTGGTCTCTCAAGGAAAAATTTCATTATGAATAAAGGATCTGATAATGGAGTTAATGTTCTATATTGCTCTTTACTGTCTCCACTGATGGCTCTAGGCAATGAAGAGCACTAATATTAGACTGACCAGGTATCCATGGTATTACCATGTTACTCCTGCAGAACCCAAAGAAGCAGAAATACTCTTTGTCAAGGAGTACCTTATTTGAGTATCAGTCAAGAGTGTTTTTTGCTCATAATCTGAGAGCAGCAAGCTCTTGTATGAAGGAGGAGGAACCAAAATTCACAGATGTTTGGAAAAGAGAAAACGCTTGAGCTGCCAGACTTCAGGACTAAGTCACATCTGTGTCCTGTTAGGATGTTTGGAAGCAGCTTTGACAGTTCTATCTTCTAAATGAGGGCCATAAGCCATATAAATAAGCAACAGCCTACTGCTGGGACATTAGCTCTTGAGAAGGAAGCAATAATTGTCTCTGCTTAACGCATACGAAATATTTGAGTCAGGCCTGGAAAAGTAAGTGAAAAGCTCAATTCTGATTTCTGTTGAGGACAGCAACCTGTTGTAGTCTCTGGTATCTGAAGAATGTAACAAGCTGTAATTTTATTTCTGCATTTTCCTCAACTGGAACCATTAGCTGATGAAGTATTCTCATTATGCTTTTTAACCCTTGCAACCATACCAAAGGAAGCTATCCTGTTTTATTTTACACTCATTTAGCACAATTTGTTACATCGAAACAGAATCTCTACAACTATGGTTAATTCATGGTACTTCAGCCATAACTCTAAACATGGGCATCTTCAAAGTAACTTGACCATTCTTAAGGGTATATCTACCCTGCGATTGCTGCTAAGGTAGCAGGAGCAACGGGCCTGTAGGAAGCCTTGCAGCTCAGACTAATTGCCCAGGGATTTCAGCAGTTTTTTACAAGCCTTCTGCAGACCATGCTGATTTCCATTTCACTGCATTTTACACAGTTTCAGGTTGACTAGGATATGTCACCATGGCAGACAGTTTAGATATAACTGAATAATATTCAAAGTAAGTATTTACTGCTGCGCTACACAGCACAGCAACAATTTATATAGCATAGATTGATTTTCCAAAGAGTAAACTTCTGGGATGATGTATTAACTCACTACAAGTAGTGAAAACGTGGTATGCTAATTTCACATAAAACTTGAACACTCTTTTCCCAAAAGACATTAAGGATCACGAACATAAATACATGCAAGCATAGTTGTTATGTGAAAGCACATGCATTGCCACATAAAAGTTGAACATATGGCTAACTGAAGAAGTAGTCTCATTGGCAAGCTCAGGAAAGTTTCCACTTCTACTAACCTGTGGAGGCAAATATTTATCATTCCAGCTAAAAGAAAGCAAATAGCAGAACCTAGCCACAATAATTAAAAAGTAATCCCACCATACTGAGCCAACTGAACTCAGGCTGAAATTCAGTGAAGTGTTTGAAGGAATCTGCAGGTAAACAGCAATACAGCAAAGTCTGGTTGCTTGTGTGTGAGTAGGAAATGTTTCAAAAAGCAGAGGCATCCTCAATTTAATGAACCTCAACTCTGCCGCTCTTCTGTGTTTTCCTGTATAGGAGAATGGTCTGTAAAGTAATACAATCTCTTTTCTTGCATTTCATGGATTTTGGGGAAAAACAGATTATGTCAGAAAAAGGATATATATTTTTAAATTTATGAACCTAATATACAAGTCTAATAACTTTCTAATGCTCTAATCCACATATTATTGTATCACACTTGCATCTAAGATCACAGTTAAAGAACGCTACTGGAAAATGGAAAAGAAATCCCAAATGAAAAAAGCACAAGACTAGCTTTAAACAAATATTAACACAAGTGTTTGTTTTGGTCCTTACAATTCCAAGCAAGCATTAATGTAACCACATCCACATAACTTTCTCCTTCAAACTGGACTTGAAGGCAACTCAAGACTTTGATTTTCTCTTGATGCACAACAAGTAAAATACTATCTACCTGTAGATACTTGAGAAAAAAATATAACAGGTAGAGAGGTGCCAAGGATAGAGCTTTGTCTAGTATACTTGACTATAATAAAAGGCATAATGTGAAATCAGTATTCTTCTATTAAACAAAAAGGAGGGATAAAAATCCAGACAGAATTATCTTAAAATCAGCACTTATACCACATTTCTATATAACAGTTTCCATCAGTATTTCTAATTTCATTAAACGAAAAGGTGACATATAGAGAAATGCTTGATGTATATTTTGAACAGAGGTTAATTATACTTTCAGTGTACCCAGTTCTCCTAAAAGTCATCAAATTTTGCCCACTTTGCAACCTTAAATGAGTGCAACAAATTAAACAAATTATTTAGAAGTTTTTTCCCTTATAACTTTAGAAAAATATCTCTGTCCCAAAGTCTCTGGGCACAATTTTCTATTTGTCAGGTTTCTTTCCTATATATTCTTCTCTACTGGAGGCAAAAAAAAAATTCCCCCAAGCCCCCAGCTAGGCACAGCTCAACACATCTAAGACAGAAAAGAATAAAAATTCCACTCTCTTAAGAGGTACGTTACTGAATACAGAAGGAATTACATGTTATCCCTGACATACTGAATTACCCTTCCCACGTCAGGAGTGTGACTCAACACAAATGCGGGTATTTTTAAAGGAAGAGGGTATGTAATCCATTTAAATACCTGGGGAGAACTAGTAACTTTAGGGAGAAGCAGTGCTTCTAAAAATTACTGCAAACATATTCACTGACAAGAACACAGTGCACAGTCAACTTTACCTAGCCAAAATGCTTTCTCTAACCAAAGGAAAAAAATCAGGCAAAAGAATGAAAAAAAAAATTCTCTTGAAAAAACAACAGAAAGTCTATACTTAAGGCTTACAACTGAGTTAAAAAGCTCCTAAAACAATTTACATCAGTAAAATAAATTAAAATATGTTTTTAGCACATATTTTTTGCTTAATCTGAATTAAACACACAAAAGACTCTGCACATGCATGTATATACACACACTCAAAAACCAAACTGAGTTTGGCAGACTTTTATAGAAAGGAGCTTTGCAGGAAATATTCAAGAGAAGTTCAGCCAAAGAGAATGTAAACTGCTCAGAAACATCAGTGGAAGGCAATGAGGCTTCAACACCTTCACCCCCAAAAGCACACCTTGGATTACTGCCTTGATCTCCAATCACTTGGTTTACCAAATTTTTCATGAGGAGATACAGAAGAAGAAACAAAAAACATTCACTAAAAGCAAACTGTTCAGCATCTTTTACAGAGCAGTCAGAATTCTGACGTTCCTACGGTGTTCAGAAAACACCTATAAGTAAGTAGTTCATGAGAAATTCCACTTTATATTTTCCATTTACAGGGACCCATAGGAAGTAACTTAATGTATCAGAATTTGTGCTGTGAAATAATTCCAACAGTCAACGTATTTTAGAAGGCATTTTAGATCTACTCCAGTAACAGAAGGCTCAGCAAAAAGGGTATGTGTTTTAATTTATTTTGCATTTTTAGAAGATACTTGATAGGATAGGGTCCCACACATAATTCTGTTGTAAATGTAGTTTCTATTCTAACAACAAAACTTAGTCTAAGTAATATATGCTAGAAAGTTAAAACAGGACCAGAACAGTGGTCTGATGGAAGTGCAAATGAGAGATATTGTTCAAAACTTGTCTGAAATTTCTGTACAGTAACTTATGGGTAAGAGAGAAAAGGCTTTTGGAGGCTGTAGTCTACATTCAGACCTCTGCAGACCTTGTTCTTACAATAAGGAAAGCCCAGTGAACAGGAGATGGGGAAAAAGGAGAGAACTATGAAGGAAGTTCTAGTTGAGTTATTAACCTACTTCATATTTATTTTTCCTTAATGAACATACATGAATTTTGAAGTAGACATACGTGATAGAGAATTTCAGGAGTCTTGTTATCAACATATTTTACATGTAATGTGTGCCTCAAAGAATATT